>NW_022883706.1:0-33693 GCF_011952255.1 Bombus vosnesenskii
TACAACGCGTATCGAATTGTCGAAATTTGTCCAATAGCAGCAGAGATTCGTAGAATTGAATATTTAGCCTTGAGCATTAAAAATTATAATTGCATCGGATTTGACAGGAAAAGAGTGGACATAGCGCAAACCAGATGATGTGCGTTGTATTTGGCATCAAACGTGGAGTATAACGCGCATCGAATTGTCTACATATCCTCAACAGAAGCGGAGATTCGTTCAATTACATATTTAATCTTCAATATTGATAGCTGTGGTTGCATTGGATTTTACTTATACTATATAACGTAATACGTTATTTCCATATTACGTAATACTATATAACGTAGTACGTTATAACGCTATACTTTATAACGTAATGCGTTATAGCGTTATACTATATGTCGGGTTTACATTAGAATTAGGGTTAGGGGCGTGAAGCGAATCTTCGTTTGGATTACACGTCGTCGTTATGCAATAGAGAAGACATTGACTAGTGCAAATACGATTATTATAGAACCGGACAAGTAACCGTGGTAGTTAGGTACTCGAGAAACTAATGACAATGATCCTAGGTTCAATAACGAATCCGCGGTCGACGGGATGATAGATGAACGTACTCACGAAATCTAAGTCGGATGCGTAATATTCACTGGTTGTAAAGGGTTACTCCTTTCATCACTGAGATCGCGAGCGAGAATGCCTTTCTCGTCCCGATGATGCCACAGAGGAGAACTATAATGGGGTGTGTCTAAGGACACGAGATCATCGGATTCGTCGAGAAAAGCCTTCGTTCAGAAAGTAAGGCAAATTGGCGTTGCTGCTAATTGGTCAATCTCCATATCGGTGGTTAGAAAAAGATGCTAGCCGCCCTCGAGGGAAAGTTGCTAGTGGGAGACGCCGCTCGTCGAAAAATAGGTCTCCCCTATTTTCCCGTAGTTGGGACAATGACTGTTTGTTTGAAGGACTTTAGTTAATTAAATCTTAAGATTTATAACGGGTCCTCAGGCTAGCCGAACATGTACTGCGGTGACGCATCGACATCTGGTAATCATCTTACTCGAAGAATAGGGTCTGCGTGTAGCGAGCCACGTGACAGAAACCGTTGGAATGTTTACTGTCGCGTGTCGCCACGAATATTTCTTTTAAGGAGAGCTATAGAATTACTCCATACCTTTGTTAGACAAAGCGTTCATCCCGCGACCGCGGCTACGTTCGGCGACTGATTGTCGCCTCGAGCCCAAGCTCATTATCACAACTCTCGAACAATTACAATCGGATTGAATAACTACAATTGTTCAATTACAGACTCCGGTGTTCTTTCATCTCCGACATATATAACGTAATACTATATTACTGAATGTACTCTATTACGTGAAGGCTGCCAACTTAATACGCGTCGCTACGTTCCACAGTCCGTTTACTTTCTTGACCAGCGAGTTCTTCAGAACTCTCTGGTTGCGATTCCTACTGACGACTGATTACGGGCAACTGCTGTGTTGATCCACTTGCCTCCCTTTCTATTCTTACCATATCCCCACTCTGCCTGTCTTAATATCCGTCCGCGATCATGGTAACGTTCGCCTTCTGCTCAGTATGTGAAGGAACGGCAAAACGTAATATGATATAACGTAATTCAATTTAACGGAATACGTTATAATGTAATGTATTATAACGTAATACTATATCTCGTAATCGTAATGGCAGTCGTCTACCCCGTTCAAGAACTCCTCGAACGCTGTCCATTCGCTGTTGGGCGACACATACACGGCCACTACCACCATTCCTGACCATTCGACCGCTGCGTATCCGTTGCCGCGCTCCAGAGAATCCCTGTGGGCGGACGATGCCGGCGCTGATGTCCAGGTGACAGCCGTCTGTATCTCCGGCGCAGTCCGGAGCGTCCAGGACTCTGTATGGCTCGGCCACCACCGCTAGGGCAACCGTGCTCTCCAGAATGGTTTGGAAAAGCAGGTCTTGACTGTCCCAGATTGTTCTGGAGGGTGCGTACCCTTAATCTTAATCGCCTAAGTTCATGGCTTCAATCGCCGCTTCCTCCGCTCCAACCTCCTTGCTCGCGGCTTTAGGAGTCAGGGATTTCCTGCGGCCATTCTTCCTTGTTACCGTTTTCTACCGCGGACCCATCGGTCGACGGTATGGTTCTGTACAAAGAGAAACTTAGAAACGAATTAATCGTCCTGCGTAATGTCTATCGTGATTGTGATGTATGTGAAACTTTCCAAAGTGTCTAATTAGTCGTCATTTGAAGTTGATTTTGAGTTGATAGGGCGAGCCTATAATTCAATGTTTCCCCTTGACAAAAAAAATTGTATTTTGATGTTACTAGCGGGTCCAGC
This sequence comes from Bombus vosnesenskii, assembly GCF_011952255.1. Taxonomy (NCBI): domain Eukaryota; kingdom Metazoa; phylum Arthropoda; class Insecta; order Hymenoptera; family Apidae; genus Bombus; species Bombus vosnesenskii. The sequence goes on from NW_022883706.1 coordinate 2,337, forward strand.
CGTTGATACATGTTAATCGACGTTACGATCGAACCGGCCGCGGGCCATCGTCCGATAGATCTGTCGCGGCACTCGACAACAAATACCGCCACTAACTAATACCGGACAACGGTAGCGCAGTGGTTAGCGCCTTAGGTTACGAACGTTCGGGACTCGGATTCGAATCCCGGCGCCCGTAGTCCCATTTTTCTTCCACGCATCTAAATTAGAAAAATATAGCAGTACCCCAGCAGCGACATCTACAGCCAGCAGCTACAATTATTACAGACAACATAGACGCGTCAGATCGAATTAAGATCTATTTGCAGATGCTTCGATGAGAAATTATCCAAATGTTTTTCAATAGCTTTTCTATCCTTCCAACATCATTTTTGCCGATTAAAAGTATAAAATCGTACACGAACGTACCATTTCTCCCTTCTTATTAAAATATTATACTATTGCATCATTAAAATATTGAAACGTTAAAATATAAAATTTCTTTCATCGAGGCATTAAGGTACAACCTGTTATCGTTCTTTTGTTAAGATCTCTTCGATAGAAAAAATGAAGCTTCTACATCTTTTATTTCATCGACAAAACGTTGTTTTAGTTGAATTGTTGAGGTTCTTTTGATCAAAATGATACCGAACATGAAAATAACCCCGAAAAGTTCGATTAGACGCATAGTTCGATTAGCTGCGTTGGAGATGGACTTCCTTCGGACATGACATTCTGAGATTGAATATGCGAGGCTTCTTTTCGCTCTAACATATACAACTTCCATCGTTTGCGAATTAGTCCAAGCTGATGCAGGCACCGCTACGAGGGTGTAATTAATTTCCAATTTCAATATCGTGTTATATCTCAGTTGCTTTCTGTGTTCCTTATTGTTACGTTCGATGTATATAGAACGTATAATCCCAAATCAGGTACTTGCCGTCAATTTGTAAACAGTGATTGTTAACAAATTTTAAAATATGATGTAGAAGAAAATGTTCATCACGTTAAAAATGAAAATTGCCGGACAAAATAGAAGAAAGGCCTCGATGTAACAATATAGATAATTGCATTGTAATGACAATTCTGCCCGAGCAGTCGAGGTAAACAGGCGCGAATAAATGTGCTCCAGTGTTAGTGCGATAAATAGTGAATTTAGGAGGTTAAAATGTTAACGAACACTGTCACATGGTAAAAGTTTCAAAATGCAACAACCAATACCGCCGCCAAACAAAAAAGGGTGACATATGTTTCATAAATGAAGCTACAAATACGTTAAGCAGAAAACAACCAATTAACAAAGAACAGGAAAGCCTATAAAAGAAATGGAAACGTTGCAAAAGCAGGAAGAAAACAGCTACAATAACGAACTATCCTATCAAGATGAAAACTGGAAGGTAGCAACAGCTCACAAAAGGCGTAAAATAATCCTAAATACAAGCGCTATAAAAATTACAGAAATGCACCAGTGGCTACAGGACATCCCACTCCGAAATTCTTTCAGCTCACTGATAAAAGACGGAGATACGAGTTCAGAGGAAGAAATGACAACGCATATCGTTAAACCACCACCGATCTACATTCATGCTCAAATAACAGATACCCTTATTGAACTATTAAACAACACTGTCGGAAGAGAAAACTACAGTATAAAGGAATTAAAACTGGAACAAGTCAAAGTGCAAACAAATACTCCAAAAATCTTTCGAAAAGTGGCGCAAGTATTAAACATACCATACATCATACATACCAACTCAAAACAGAAAAGAACCACAAAGTAGTAATTAGAGACCTATACCCAAGAACAAACACCAAAAATATATGCAAGGAACTAACAAAAATCGGGCACCAAGTAAGAACAATGAATAATATAACCAGATACGATACAAGACAGTCATTGTCACTGTTTCCAATAGAACTCACGTGGCGTGGAGTCTGCTTTGTGTAGAGAGTCGCCGGACGTAACAAGCAGATATATTTACGAAGGCGTTACCGAAACCAAGATTTCAATATTTACGACAAAAATTAGGTCTGAAAAATAACAATGATGTTAAAAAGTAATCGTTTGTAAAGATTTCGAGTGTTAGGGAGGGTGTTGAAGTAATACTCACTTCTAGGAAAACTACATCTTCTCTATCGTTTAGTTCTCTTAGTCCCCGATGCTATTGAGTATTGTTTAGCTCTAAATCAATTTGAAGGGCCTCTCAGTCTCATAGCCTTTTTTAGGAATATGCCATGCACAGATGGTGCAGCAGGGTATATATAGACGGGCCAGTTTTCGTAATTATATAAATACCCATAGACTCATGGCTTCGAAGCTCTGTTGTAATGTAACGCTGCCACAGTGTGGTTCTGGATTAGTATACACTGTACTTATACTTATGCTTATATTTATACTTATACTTACAGTTACACTTATACTTAAATATATTTCTGTTACACATTCAGCACGTGTTCCTCGAAGAGATAACTTCAACAAAGGTGGTTGGAAAATTCTTCAGCTTGCTCTTCGTTGCTTCTGGCTCATGTGTTGTCCGTTAATCTGATTGCTGGGATTAGTTTAATTGGCTCCTTTATTTTGTTCGTAGCTTTCCATAGGAAATAGTTGGAATTCTCGTACGCAGAAAGTGAATCTATGAATTTTGAGAATTCGTTATTATTATGATCTTTTATTTTACTTTCTATTTCCTTTGCAAGTTTGTTTAGATGTTTTTTTGCTTTCACCTGCTCTATGTTTTTGTCATTTTGCTTTCGCTTACCTTTTTTCCTCTGATTTTGTCAAGAAAGTCTTGCGGAATTATTTTTGTTTGCCTGTTATTTGGTTCATAAATAGTACTTGCCAATGCTACTTCTATAATCTCTGTCAATGTACTGCCTGTTCGCAGTGGTGCATATACTGCTACGTCTGGAAGTAATTGCCGTTAGTTAGTATTGTAACGGTGGTTGCTTGAGTGTATTAATGATGGATTTGGCTATGTTGGTGTTAAGGGTGGCGATTGGTTAGTTACTTGTGCATAACTTCGGCTACCAAAGGTGTTGGTGTTTCCATGATTAGAGTTCTATACATATTGTATTGTTTGCTGTTGGATCTGATTCCGTAATATCTACTCGCTGTATGTTCTGCTTCGAAGCGTGTAGCAGGATGGTGTGAGGAAAAAGCAACACCATGTTAATGATCATGGAGATCAACTTTTATCTTAGATATATGATTATTATGATTATATTATTCTTATTTTATATCTAACTAATGTCTAATAAATGTTATATAAAATAAATATTTTTTCATTATTAAAATCCTTTGTAAACTCTATAATTATATTATAATTTAGCTTCCTCAATAAAGAATTTAATAACATTGAAAATTTTTAATCATGGGTAATATTTTAAATATGACACTATTTACGTATGTTATAGGTAATGTTAATAGTTACACAATTTTTTAATAAATTAAGAAAAAACTAAAAACAAACTTACTTTCCAATATATGCGTCAAATGTAAAAGCATTAAAGATATGTGTACATATTTAATTTGAAAATTGTGGTCTTGTTAAACTTGTTTGTTGGTAATAATAATGCATGTTTGATAATGGTTCATAATTAATATTCATTTAAACAATGCTTTCTGTAATAAATGGAGTATTGTAGATGTATCTGCTTGAAATAAATGGTGAGAAATTATAATAAATACATAATATAGTATTAGTTATTGAATAAGCTTACTGCTTTAGTTTATATTCTTTACCTTTAGTGTTTTCACCGAAGAATGGCGCCAAACACAAAATCCTAGCTACTCGATCGCAGTGTTCAATGGTGGCCGATTGGTAAAGTACATCTTGCGACATTAAGAACCTTATCTCCTTTACAGCAGTTAACAGACCTGTGTGTACAACTATGGCCTAGGGAAATTAACAGCGTAAAGTCATTAGTGTCTAATTTTATTAATGAAAACTTAAATACATTTTTTATGCTTATTATATATTTTTTTTAAATACTGTATGACTGGAATAATGTAATGCAAATACTTTGTTAAACATAATATATTAAAAATTGGATTTATATTCAATTACATTCTATTTTCTACCAAGAGTTACGCAATTAATTCGCAATTACTCTCTTCGTTTGGGATCGTTTGGATGATAATACATTTTCTTACCACTCTTTGACTTGTTTCTGCATCCCTTGGCTGAGTAATCAGGCATTTGAACTAACGTTCCAAACTTAAATGTTAATTCTGTATGTTCTCTATGATGACTGCAAAAATTTGTAATAAACACGAAGTATAAATCACCTTAAAGTAAAAACGGATAACACCATACAGATTTAATTACTAAGATGTGTGTAGCTCAAAATTTGATGTTAATTTAAAATTGTAATATAATTTATCGTTAAATTTTGCAAAAAAGTTGTATTTCCTTTTGAGGTTATCTTTAGCAATCTTATAAAAGGTTATTCAACTATTATTTATATCTATTAATAAGAGCGACTTTTAATAATATCTTACTTTTTCTTATTATTCTTTATTTCCGTCGTTATATACACTCCAATACACGGTAAATATTATTACACTTTGTTTACAGACAACTTTGTAAACGTATACTTCATACATTTATATTTATACCAATCTATACATAACTGCTGCAGGAAGCCCTTTTATAAATGGCGGAACCAATCAGCGTTGAACGAATAGATTTGCCACACTGTCCCTGGACCAACTACACATCGCAGGGCTTAACTCTTCAGTTAGGTCTGTAACTGATTCCGAATTTGAAAAATCACCGTACGTGTAATCGATCCAATGATCGAATTAAACTGTCAAAATTTCCAATTAGTTGTGGAATAACAATAATTTTTTGGCCGTTATCTTTTCTGATTGAAGAAAACAGTTACAAAACGAAGTGTATTCATTGAAACTTTTATTGCATGCAATTTTGCATAAATAGAAAAGTTTTATTTTTTTAGGAGTAGAGTTTTAATTAAACAAAAATATTTATTTTGCTTTGATAAAATTAAAATTGAGTGTTATTAATGTCTTAAGACGAATATTAATGAAAGTAATCTGGGAAATACAATATATTACTGTAATATCGTGGAAATAAGGATGGAATTTTTTTTCCCATTACTTACAATTTATTAATATTAAATTGAATATACAAATATAAATTGGACAGAAAACGATGTTTATTTAACGGAAACTAAATGCAATACTCGTATCTATATCAAATAACTTTACAGTTATTTGACCACCCTCGTCACAACGAATCTAACACACACACTCTCTCTCTCTCTAACAACTCTATCAATTCTCACGACTCTACTCTTCGACGACTCGATTAGCTCTGATTCTCGCAACACGCACACTCTGATCTTTCGGTCGTCCCGCCTTGGATAACGAAACCGTCCTTCTTCTAACGTTGTCTATTGTTTCCCTCATACCTATGTAAGAACTACCAACTACGTGCCTTTAGTCACGCAGGCACTCTTAAATGTAAACGAACCACAGAAAGACGACTTACTCGGTTTTATCTATTTTCAACTGATTTCTAATTCGAATTACCTTACGATATTACATTACTCCTAAAACTAAGCTCTGAAATCTGAGCATATATATGTCGGATCGGCATTGGAAATGGGGTTGTGGGCGTCAAATGAATCTTCTCGAGGATTAGCCATTGATACGGTACACACAGGCGTAGTTTATTACAATGATAGAATTATTACAGTCTTAACAATTGATCACGGCGGTTCGGCACTCGCGACGCTAGTGACGATGCTCTCGGGCTCAATAACGAATCCGCGGTCAACGGGACGACAACAGAACGTACTCACAAAGTCCAAGTCTGAGAATAATCACTGATCGCGAAGGCGTTACTCTTCGATCGATGAGATCGCGAGCGAGAATGCCTTTCCCGTCCCGATGATGCCACACAGGAAAACTATAACGGGGTGTGTCTAAGGATACGAGATCATCGGATTCGTCGAGAAAAGCCTTCGTTCAGAAAGTATTGCTGCTAATTGGTTAATCTCCATATCGGTGGTTAGAAAGGGATGCTAGCCGCCCTCGAGGGAAAGTTGCTAGTGGGAGACGCCGCTCGTTGAAAAATATGTCTCCCCTATCTTCCCGTAGTTGGGACAAAGACCGTTTGTCTGTTTGAAGGACTTTAGTTAACTAAACCTTAAGATTTATAACGGGCCCTCGGGCTAGCCGAACATGTACTGCGGAGACGCATCGACATCTGGCAATCATCTTACTCGAAGAATAGGGTCTGCACGTGGCGAGCCACGGGACAGAAACCGTTGGAATGTTTACTGTCGCGTGTCGCCACGAATATTTCTTTTAAGGAGAGCTATAGAATTACTTCATACCTTTGTTAGGCAAAGCGTTCATCCCGTGACCGCGGCTACGTTCGGCGACTGACTGTCGCCTCGAGCCCAAGCTCATTATCACAATTCTCGAATAATTACAATCGGGTTGAATAACTACAATTGTTCAATTACAGCTATAGTAGACTCTAGGTTACAATGTTGCGGGATTATCCAAAATTCCAAAGGCTCCGGTGTTCTTTCATCTCCGACATATATATATATCAGAGATGAAAGGACACCGGAGCCTCTCCTTTGGAATTTTGGGAAAGTCCCTTAACACTTTAATCTAGATTCTACCATAGCCGTAATTAAGCGATTGCCGCCATTCAATCCGATTGTATTTGTTCCAGATTTATGACAGTGAGCTTGGGCTCAGTTCGCTGTGGAGTGCCGAAGCGTGCAGACGTGTCTCTAGTGCCCAGCGTAGTCCGAAAACAACACGTGTCGCCCAACCGTCGAAAGAGAACACAGCTAAGTGTCCCTTACCCTTTAGGGAGAAGAAAATCCCACGCACCTAACCCCAACCCGAATACTAGCCTCACAGCCTCACGACTAGTTGTTCATTCCGAATTAACTAGCTCGATGATGGTCCAGCAACCGCGACCAGGCTCTCCGGAGCAGACTCGCAGCTACCCCGTGCTACCCCCCCCCCCCGTGGCAGAAGTGTAGCAGAACTCTCCGCACTAACGACGCTAACACTACAAAGAAAAGGAAAATAGAAACAGCAACGCAAATAAACACACACAACAGGTTCGCCGTATTGGAATCCTCAAACGACGCCATGGAAATCGTAGAACCGCCACCAAACCAACACTCACAGAGAATCCCCCCTCCCCCACCAATATTTGTGGACGACGTCATTGACATACAGACAATGATCAAGTCCCTAGAGAGAGATACCAGCAAGGAGGAATATAACCTTAAGATAAGCAACAACAAGGTGAAAATACTACCGACGAACCCAGAAGCTTACAGAAAACTCACCAAGACACTCAGAACCCTGAACGCCAACTTCCACACCTATCAACTCAAACAGGAAAGGCCTTTCCGGGTGGTCCTACGAAACATACACCACTCAGCAGACATAGACGAACTCAAATACGAACTCTCAAAACTCGGCCACGAAGTCATCAACGTAAGTAATATAAGGCATAGAGTCTCGAAAGACCCGTTATCCTTATTCTTCCTAGACATTAAACAAAAGCCGAACAATAAGGAAATCTACAACATCAGTCGCCTAATGAACGCGACAGTAAAGATCGAACCACCGCTCGTGAAAAAAGAAATAGTGCAATGCAAAAGGTGCCAAAGGTACGGTCATACGCAGAAATACTGCAACCATACTTTCCGCTGCGTTAAATGCGCAGGCACTCACTCCACTGACCGGTGCGCCAAATTACCGGAAACCCCAGCAAAATGCATCCACTGCCAAGGGGACCACCCTGCCAACTACAAAGGCTGCCCAGCATATAAAACACTATACACGAACAGGTACCCTAAGCTCAGAGCAAAAGAGGTATCCAACCAAACACCCAGCCCGCCGAAATTCACGACTACCCCAACCCCCTCAACCAACCAAACACCCAGTCCTACCAAATTCATCTCCACCTCAACCTCCTATGCCCAAGCAGTACAAGGCATCCAAAATAACCCGAACAGCCAAAGGAACCTTCCCCAAAACAGTGTCCCCAATCCACCAAACACAGACAACTCCTCAAGGCTAGAAAAGCTAATAGAGAAACAATCGGAGCAAATAAATCACTTGCTATCGCTACCAACACTCATCGTGGAAAAATTAGCACGCCCCGACTCAAAATAAAACCAAGGCGCATAGCACTCTGGAACGCCAACGGTCTAGCGCAACACAAACTTGAACTAGAACTCTTCTTAGACACCAGCAAATCGACGTAATGCTCGTATCGGAAACCCACTTCACCGACAAGAGCTACCTGAAAATAAATGGTTACAAATTCTACCATACCCAACACCCCAGCGGAAAGGCCCACGGTGGCACCGGAATAATAATCAAAGCAAGTATTAAGCACTACGAACTCCCATCATTCCAGAAAGACTACCTCCAAGCAACAAACGTAGCAATAGAAGACTGTCATGGCTCAATCACCACCTCAGCAGTATACTGCCCTCCCAGACACTCCATCGCCAAAGAAGACTCTGATAACTTCCTGGACACCCTGGGCAATAGATTCATAGTTGGAGGAGACTATAACGCCAAGCACATCCAATGGGGCAGCAGACTGGTTACAGCAAGAGGCAAAAACCTCTTAAACAGCATAATAAACAACAACCTCAACTACCTCACCACATACGAACCCACATACTGGCCCACTGACACCAACAAAATACCCGACCTTCTCGACTTCTTCATAACTAAAAATATCCCATCAAGACACGTCCAGATCAACTCCTCGGCTGATCTCTCCTCTGATCATTCTCCCGTGATAGCAACAGTCAGTTCAACAATCATCGAGAATACACCTAATGGCTCCATTCACAACCAACACACCAACTGGCAGCTCTTCAGAGAAGTCTTTACACACTCAACCTCAGCCTTCACCCCACTAAAAACAAAGGAAGATATCGAAGCAGCCACGGAATACTTAAACACGAGCATAATAAACGCAATCCGCCTCTCCACACCGACAAAGCCATCTAACAGCAAACAAGAATATCCCCATTACATACTAAAAAAAATAGCAGAAAAACGAAGACTAAGAAGAGTATGGCAGACCCATAGAACACCGGAGGACAAACGCAAACTTAACAACGCAACTAGAAAGCTATCCAGAACCTTAAGAAACTATAAAAACGACTGTTTCCATAAATATCTCGCCAACTTATCCCCCACAGCCGACGCCAACTACTCACTATGGAAGGCCTCTAGGAAACTCACACGCCCCCCACAAATAATCCCACCCATCCGCCGTCCGCAAGGTGGATGGGCGCGAAGCCCTATAGAAAAAGCCGACCTGTTTGCTAAACACTTGTCAAAAGTATTCAAACCCCATTCCCCCCAAGCCGCCGCGGACGTTACTGAATACCTGCACACCCCCTTCCAAATGTCCCCTCCTATCGAACCCTTCTCCTCTGCTGAGACTATAGAAACAATCAGTCGCCTAAACCCCAAGAAAGCAGCAGGACACGACCTAATAGGCAATAAAGCAATCAAGGAACTTCACACAAAAGGGATAGCACTCATCACATCGATTTTTAATGCTATCCTTCGCCTGGAACACTATCCTAAGGCCTGGAAAATCTCATTGATTACCCTCATCCCTAAACCCGGTAAACCGATATACGAAACCTGCTCCTATCGCCCAATCAGTCTTTTACCTACCCTGTCCAAGCTATTCGAGAAGATGCTCACGAACCGACTCCTTCCAATCCTAGAGAACTTGAAAACACTCCCAGATCACCAATTCGGCTTCCGAAAACATCATTCTACAGTAGAGCAAATCCACCGCTTAACTCATACGATCAGCCAAACACTCGAAAAGAAAAAATATTGCTCAGCGGTTTTCCTAGACATCCAACAGGCATTCGACAAAGTATGGCATGAAGGGCTACTATACAAGCTTAAAAAGATCCTACCCCACCCCTACTACTCCATCCTAATATCTTACCTAACCAATAGACAATTCATGGTTAAATGCCTAGACGCCACTTCCGCAACATTCCCAATAGAAGCCGGCATACCCCAAGGTAGTGTCCTCGGACCCCTACTGTACTCCATCTACACTGCCGACCTACCTATATCAAACGATATAACAATAGCGACATTTGCAGACGACACAGCGCTATTAGCTTCCCACGCAGACCCGGTAATAGCCTCATCCACTCTCCAGCGAAGTCTCGACTCCATGGAAAAGTGGTTTCACAAATGGGGCTTCAAAGTCAACGAAAAGAAATCCTCACATGTAACCTTCACGCTCCGAAAACAAACCTGCCCCCAGGTCACCATCAACAATGCAACAGTTCCTAGCAGGGACACAGTCCGATACCTGGGCATGACCCTGGACAGGAGACTAACGTGGAAGACACACATCTCAGATAAAACGAAGCAACTAAAGGACAAACTAAAAAAACTCTATTGGCTCACGGGCCGACGCTCCAAACTAAACATACAGAATAAAATTACCCTCTACAAGACCGTAATAAAACCTGTCTGGACCTACGGAATCCAACTATGGGGAACAGCAAGTAACTCCAACATTGAAATACTCCAACGCTTTCAACCGAAAACGCTAAGATCCCTAATTGACGCACCTTGGTATGTAACCAATGAAACAATACACCGCGACCTCAAGATACCCACCGTCAAAGAGGAAATAGCAAAATATAGCGACAGATATAGCAAAAGAATCAACAAACACCGAAACCCCTAATCACTGGACTACTCGATACGACGGACCAGATTCGCAGGCTGAAGAGGCACTACCCGCTAGACCTAAACGTTAGATTCATTTAATTATCCAAATTAAGCATATGCACTTACTTATAATACTTATAAATTATACCTATCTATAATAAGTATTAACTTATTGTAAATAAACAGCCATGTCACTGCGCCACGCCAGAAAAATTACTGAAAATTCTCAACGCGAGAATTGATTGTAATTTCAACAAATAAATAAAAAAAAAAAAAAAGCTTGGGCTCGAGGCGACAACCAGTCGCCGAACGTAGCCGCGGTCAAGGGATGAATGTTTTTACCTAACAGAGGTATGGAGTAATTCTATAGCTCTCCTTAAAAGAAATAATTGTAGCGGCACGCGACAGTAAACATTCCAACGATTTCTGTCCCGTGGCTCGCCGCACACAAGTCCTATTCTTCGGGTAAGATGATTAACAGACGTCGACGCATCTCCACAGTACATGTTCAGCTAGCCTGAGGACCCGTTATAAATCTTAAGATTTAATTAACTAAAGTCCTTCAAACAAACAAACAGTCATTGTACCAACTACAAGAGGATAGGGGAAATCTATTTTTCTCACGAACGACGCTTCCCGCTAGCAACTTTCCCTCAAGGGCGGCTAGCATCCTCCTCTAACCACCAACATGGAAATTGACCAATTAACAGCAACGTCAATTTCCCTCACTTTCCGAACGAAGGCATCTCTCCACGAATCCGATGATCTCGTGTCCTTAGACACACCCCAACGCGACGGAGACTTATTCCCTCGTGAGGTCACATTAGCTAGTTACATAGCGTCCTTACGCTCGGTGGATATTCTATGTTTTAACAAAGAGTTAGTTCAGTAATACTTGAACCGTAAACAAGGAAGTTGGGTACAACGTGGACCTTGGAAGAAGGCGCATTCTGTTATCCCGTTAATCGCGGATTCGTTATTGAACCTAGAATCATTGTCATTAGCTTCTCGAGTATCTGATTACCACAGTTACTTGCCATATTCTGTAATAATCATATTTACACTAGTACATATCTCCTCTATTGCATAACAATAATGTCTAATCCAAATAAAGATTTGTTTCACGCCCCTAACCCTAATCATAATGTGAACCCGACATATATATGTAATTAATTAGCTTTTGTTTTGTTCAATTTTCCTCTTATTGCTAGTATAGTAAAACAGTTATATCAATAAAAGTCACAACCTGCTTTCTCTCTCATACTTATCCTTCTTTCAATTCTTTAAATAATGCTCTCTTGCATATTTTATCTTAAAGTTCTTGTTAAAAAATATATGATCCGTCAGAGTTTTTGCTAATGACGTTCGCTTCGATATATGTTGTCAAGGACATTTTCTTGAGCAACTTCTAGAAGATTTTAGCGATCGCCTGTTATTCCATAAGAAATTATCAATAAAAAATATTTATAAAAATCAATGTATAGTATTCATTTACATATAGTAGAGAAACACTGTTCTCGTTGCTCGCTCTACTCGCTCGTAAAAAAGGTAGTCCAACCTAATACCAGTTTCATATGCGAGCGAACAAAAAATTTTTAGAAATGTTTTTTTGGCCGAAAGTTAGAGAAGCCGCTTCGCTCGCATATGGAACATTGGGTTGGAATAGATTTTTATGAACTCGCAGAGTTCGCGGACCGAGTGGAACGACCAACATATGTGATGTTCCTTTCAAATAAAAACTAGGAAATAAACACGTACGTCCGTGTTTGCAATTCACAGTCACATATATTTACATGTCGGAGATAAGAGGACACCGGTGCCTTCCCTCTGAAACCTCGGGAAAATCCATAAAAACATTGTAATTAAAATCTACAGTTGTAACTAAACGATTTGCCGTCATTCTACCCAATTGTATTTGTTTGAGACTTGTGACAATGAGCTTGGGCTCAAGGCGACAATTAGTCGCCGAACGTAGCCGCGGTCAACGGGACGAACTCTCCATCTAACAAAGGCATTGAGTAATCATATAGCTCTCCTTAAAAGAAAGATTTGTAGCAACACGTGGCAGTAAACATTCCAACGGTTTCTGTCCCGTAGCTCGCCACACGCAGATCCTATTCTCCGGGCAGGATGTTTACCAGATGCCGACGCGTCTCCGCATAACGTGATCGGCTAGCCCGAGGACCGTCATAAACACTAATGGTTTTAGGAAAAGATAGGGAAGTCACTCAAGGGTGTCGCGGCTTCGATGTCTTTCGCAGCTGCGACGCGGAGGCCACTCGGTTGTTCTTTGAACAATCGTCAACGTGGACGAACGTCAAAGCGAAACCACGCGAATTCGGCATTTCCGATAATACGGAACACTGTAAACGCGACTGCGTTGAATTCGTTCGATTAATTCCTAACAGTATCTATAAACAGTGAACTTAAGGCCCCATACACAACTGCATACGCTGCATATTGTAAGAAATAATAGCTATATACGTATGTAGCGGCACATGAGTTAGAGGACGATCAATCGAACGGCAAATCGAAAGCGACTCATATTATTGTTTTGCCTCGTGACACTGACGCAATCTTGACGTACATGTAACGTCAACAAATATCTCCAACAGACTCAGGAAACCTGTACCGCCTTGCACACGACACCGACTCCCAAAACAAAGGAATATGAATTCGGCACATAGGCATAAGATAAACGAACATCTAGAAGGGCTGAGTCTTGATCGAGGCTTCAGTCTTTCGGTAACGGTCTAATCGCAAACTTGTAATCCTATTATAAAATAAAGCTACCTCGAACTCTGGTTCAAGAACCCAACATTTTTTTATTCTTATTTTCCCATTATTTTTACGTGACATTTTGGCGATCCTGCCAGGATCCATTCGCTTCAGTGTAAACGAAATTACGATTTCGGTCTACGAACATTATTGAAGATCGAAGGATTCGAACTACTTGCGTTATGAACTTTGCTGCCAATAATTTACCACAGTGGACCAAATCAACGGGACCACTGTGAGCATAGAACAAATCAACAGAACGAGTTTGACACTCAAACAACACCTTTGAACGCGCCACAGAGAAAAACACCGCAAGGGAACCTCATTCTACGAACTTACGTATCAAGGTGAGAAAAGTCTGGATTCTTTTAAACAATATAGAACGCGAAAAGTTAGTTTCTCTAGTAACTCTAGCGAAGAGACAATATTCACTATGAACAACAAGAAAGACTCAATAGTCGAGACAAGTTTACCCTCTACAAGTGGAGTCCAAAATAAAACGGGATCACTCGATTCCTCTACCAGAGCAATTTTAGACTTAGTACAGAGACAGAACGAAGAATTTCGACAACAATTTAACGAAATAAAGAATGCTTTAAAATTAGCCAACGAAGAAAATAGAAAAAGCGTTAACGAAATGGAAATATTAGGTAGAAACCTCTCTCGTGTTAAACTACCACAAATAAACGTAAAATCAACTGAATTCGGTTCTATGATGACTGACGATGACGATACTAATCCACTTCCACCTATGCCACAAAAACCACCAACATATGTCCAACCATCCAATCCAACAGCTGCAAACTCTGGAAATCTAAAAGATGTTTAGTATCTCCGATACTAACCGGAGAAGACGATATAGGTGTAGAAGATTTAATTCGTGAAATAAAAGAAATGAGAATGATGTGTAGCGAACAAACGTTATTGTTAAAAATGATCAAAATAGAGAAAATTGTAGGAAAAGCCGCAATGACAATCCGCAATATCCATATTAACGAATTCGGAACTCTGTACGAAGGATTAAGACGTAACGTAGCTACTCAAGCATCAGTAAGAGAACACCAAGATCTGTTAAGAGTGATAAAGCAAGGAATAACCGAAAGCGTGCAAAATTATAACATTAGATTTCGACGTGTTTTCAACAAACTTCAATACAGCATTACCAATGAATATAAAGACGAACTAACACGATGAGCGATGAACGATCGACTATACATGGTTTCTGTGATTGACTATGTAAGAGGCCTTCGTTCGGAAATAGGACACGTGCTATTGGCTAATCCCCCCCCCCTCCCCCGCCCAAACATCATCGATGCAGAAAAAAAGGCAATGGACGTGGAAAAATACTTTCGCGAAGACAACGCTCGCAAACGGATGACACGACAAACAACCACTCCACCATCTTATCGTAACCAGATGTCTCGTCCAGTAGGTAACCGCTTCACGATTACAAGTAACATGAATAACAAAACTCCACCCACACAAAACATTCAACCAAGAATGAATAATTTTACAAAGCTTCAGAATCGACCATTAAACGAAAGGTCACAAACGAAATGTTTCAAATGAAATCGATTGGGACACCTTGCCAATCAATGCCAAAATTTTCGAATACCGCCTCAAAAAAAAGCCTCTCCAGGAATAAACCACATTCAAGAACAATCAGAATTAACAATGATACCTCAGGAGGATTATCCACAATACGACTACAATTACCAGGACGACCAGGATTGCGATTTTTCGTTGACTCGGGAGCAGGAATCAACTTGCTTAAACAAGGATGCTACCCAGGAGGAACAATAATACCAGACACATAGAAATTCTCCATGGGGCATTCCAAATACGAATCCAATTCCAAAATTTATTGAACAAAGAGATAGAATTTGCCTTAGTAGATGATAATTTCCCTATCATAGAAGACGGCATATTAGGCTTACCCGCTTTAAATCAATATCGATTCGAACTCTCCAATAAAACATTAAAATTAGATAATAATACCCTTCTGCTGCAGCAAGAACCAACCCTCGCATCAGGAGAAATCGTTCAAAAAATTGTATACTTCGAAGGAAAGCCAACGCCAGTATGCTTTATCAATGGTGGTAAGTTTTCAGTCCAAATTTCTAACATTATTGAAAATATAAACACTGTAGATCAAATCGAAAAATTCAAATCTTTGATTCGACTATCGCACATAGAAAAACCTCTTAGAGAACCTATGTAGTATTTTCGTCTGTACCTACTTAAATTATATTTATCTTATTTTCCTTTAAGCATTCGTGAACGTAGTGGTAATGAACTTCAATGTGTTTAGAATTTTTTGTGAAATTTCCGTACTTTGCTATACTTATCACTCCAGAGTTATCGTCATAATTTTTTACAGGGTTATTGTCTAGATTTACATTGAAGACCTTCATAATTTCTCTAATAGACATTAATTCACTCACCGCTTCCGATAGAGCTACATACTCTGCATACGTCCAGGTTTTTGTCACACACCTTTGTTTTTTAGATTTCCAACCGATTACATTTCCATACAATTTAATTACATATCCAGAAGTAGATTTCCTATCTAAATGATCTCCTGCCCAATCAGCGTCCACATAACAATCTATCGCTTCACACTTTTCATTCCTTTTCTAATGTAACCTTAAATCTTTAATATTAAATATTTCAATATTTCGGTACAAATATTTCAATATTCGCAAAGCATATTTAAAATGTGTCTCGCTACAACAATCTTGAAATCTACTTAAGATAATTCACACTATAACTTATATTCGGTCTGGTATTTGTACTAATATACAGCATGTTTTGTTACCTTTTTTTGTTTTTACTACAGATTAACAAATCGTCTACATATATCAGCAAATAAACAACATTTTCCCCCTTTCCATGAGTATATAGGCACAACTCTATGTTATTCTTCTTAAAACCCAATCTCGTCACATACCTATCAAAACACTCATACCAGTTCCTCGGACTTTCTTTTAACCCATAAGGCGCTTTCGATAATTTACAAACTCTATTCGTTCCGTCTGCATATCCCTTTGGTTGATTTACATATACCTCCGAACTTATTTCACCATTTAAAAAGGCAGTTTTTACATCCATTTGCTCAATGATTAATGCATTTTGACAACAATATGATAGCAATATTTTAAAGGTCTGATTACTCGCTACTGGAGAATATATGTCATCGACTACGTTTCTTTGTTGAAATCCTCTTACCACTAATCTAACCTGTCATCTGATTTTCTCGTGCAAACCCATTTTACATCTAATACTTCTTTGCTTTTTACCCTTTCTACCAATTTCCAAGTTTTATTTTTATAGAGACATTCTATTTCTTTATCCATAGCCTGTTTCCAATCTTCACTATTTTCACAACAAATCGCCTCCTCAAATGTACAAAGGATATCTACTCTACAATAATTTGCGTGAATCTCACTACTGTTTTCCTTTTCTGGATACCGTACTGGAATTTTCTTATTACGTGTAGATCTCCTAGGAATCTTTAAGCTTTCAGAACTATTATCGTTTTCATCTTCTCTACTTTCTAACTCTTCCTTATTCATGCTATCCAATAAATAATTATCTTTACTATCATCGCTAACTGCATCGAATGAATTCTCCTCAAAACCGATACATTTTTTGTCTGTTTCTACGACCTCTACATGTCGCTACTGTTATTTTTCCACCTAATAGGACTCTGTAACCTACTTCGCTATATCCTAACAGAATTCCCATATCTGCATTCTTATCCCATTTAGAAACTCTTTTTTGTTCTGGCCTTCTTACATAAACTTTACTTCCATATAGATACAAATTTTCAACACTTGGTTTTCTCTCGAAGAATATTTCAAAAGGTGTCTTTCTCTCTACAGTGTTTGCTAGTATTCGATTTTTCAAGTACGCCGCTGTACATATTATTTCCGGCCAGTACTTTTTATGTACTTTCGCTTCCGTTAACAAGCAACGCGCCATGTCCATCACTGTTCTACTATACCTTTCCGCTGTCCCGCTTAATTCATGTACGTAGGTAGGACAATTATTTATTATGATATCTTTATCCCTAGCAAATTTATAAATTCGATTGTTTAAGTATTCTCTTCCATTACCGCATCTTAATATTTTTAACCTCTTGCCCCTTAAGTTCTCAACTTCATTTACAAACTGTACGAGAGAATGAAAGACCTTATCTTTTGATTTTATACAATAGATCCTAGCTATTTTACTATAATCATCGATAAATGAAATAAAATATTTCTCTCCATTTAATCCGGTAGTCTTAAAGATACCGCACACGTCCGTATGAATAATTTCCATTATCTCCCTAGCCTTAGTTCGATTATTTTTGAAAGATAAATTATGAATTTTACTTTCTATATACGCCTTACATTTGAACAATTCCTTTTCAAATTTATTCGGTATACCTGTCACTAGCTGCTCTTTACTTGCCCAAAATATTTAAGTATCTAAAATTTACGCGTCCTAGCATCCTATGCCATCTTTCCTTTTTACTCATACCACTACGTTCGGCACTGTTTACTAAGTGCTTCTTCCTTTCAATATACTTTTCATTTTATATGCACCATTCTCTTTGACCGCTAAAGCTGTAAGTTTATTGTTCTCATCTATTATTTTTGCAATATTTCCTTTTGAAATAACCATATTATTATTATCCGTTAACTTGCCTAAACTAATCAAGATTGCGGACATTTCTTTCACATAAAAAACTTTATTCATATTTATTTTATTTCGCTTTCCAAATGCTTCAAAATAGCTAATAACATTTCATACTTCTGTTGCCTTTATCGATCTATTATCGCCCAAATATATATTTACCGGTTCTTTAAGGTCGATAGATTTATCAAAATAATTTACATCGTTAATAATGTGATCGGTAGAACCGCTATCTAATAGGCATGTTATTTCGTTACCACTTATCTCGTTCATCTCGCTGCTGTGTGCTGCGTGCGCTGTTGCCATCCATGTGCCTGCTCCTGTGTTGCCATATTCGCCATATTCGCTCGTGCCGGCTGCTGATTGACGATGGAAGTTTCCACGCCCCCTGCTCGTATTGCCATTGTTTTCTCTTCCTCTGCTGCGACCGCGTGTTGACTCACACCGATAACTGTTACTGCTTCCCCTTGGACGCTATTATTGACACTCTCTTGCAAAATGTCCCACTCTTCCACATTTGAAGCATCCTTCCTTTTTTGCAGCAAAGGCATTAGTTTTCATTTCTCCTCGATTAGACTTATCTTTCTTTTCCGCTATTTCTATTTTATTATTCACGCACGCTACCGTTTCTTTCTCTTCTTTCACTGCATCTATTTTATCCGCTATGTAGCTATACTCTTCGGGTAACGTATTTAGCATGTAATTCAGCTTTTCCCTCTCACTCACTTGTGCGCCTGCACCTTTTAATTCATTTATTAATTTTTCAAAATCGCTAAAGAACGATGCTGAATCACTGTATTTATCAAGACTTATCTTCTCCAATCTCCTTCTGCACACGATCTAGTGCCGTCGACTCTTTCAAGTACACTTCGTCGAACTTTTTCATTATTTCATACGCTGTTTTTTCTCCCCTAATATATTCTAATTGTCTATTTGAGAAGGCACTGTAAATTATATTTATCTCCTTCAGATCCTTTTTATCCCAGTCTGGATTGTCGGTTTCAGTCTTCACTCTAGTTATAACAATATCACATTCTTTATACCTCAGAAACATTGTTATTCTTTTCTTCCACATACCGTAACCCTCACCATCAAATATCGATATCATAATTTCCGATCTCTCCATTTTAATTGATTTCCTATTCTTTACTCAAGCGTTCCTACGTGCTTGAAGTATTTTTTCTTTTATTTCATATTCTTTGAACGTTTCTTCCCTTACTAAACTCGCAAGACTAAAAACCACGCACTAAATAGCTTGCAAAACTAGTAACCACGCTCTGCTACCATGTTAAGGTATACAGAGGATTCGAAAATACAAATAGTTTACTTTATTTCGCACACAACAGCTATACATATATATATTATACTCTGAAGACTTCGATAACCTTCTTGCACGCACGCTTGTTGTCAAGCAACTCGTCTAGATTCTCCTAACAGCCTCCAATCGTCTTTTGTCTCAACTGAGACCTGGACGCCCTCTGACGCTTACACACACATTCACATGTACAGTGTAAATGTATCATCTACCTAACAAGATCATCAACGTAAAATCCTACCGTCCTCCCGAACATCATAAAACCGAGATAAATATACAGATGACTGAAATGTTAAACAAAAAGATTATAGAATCCTCCGACTCCCCCTATAACTCTCCTGTCTGGGTCGTTCCAAAGACAATCGACGCACCAGGGAAACAAAAGTGGCGAGTAGTGATTGACTTTAGGAAGTTAAACGAACTAACAGACCAAGACGCCTATCCACTACCTGACATTGACGATATACTATCACAACTAGGAAATGCGAAATATTTCTCCGCTTTAGACTTATCTTCAGGGTTCCATCAAATACCCATGGACGAGAATTCAAAGAAATACACTGCATTTAGCACACCACAAGAACACTTCCACTATAATAGAATGCCACTCGGGCTCAAGAACGCACCTGCTACCTTTCAAAGAATGGTGGATACCACGTTAAGAGGTTTGGTTAACAATCATTGTTTCGTTTATCTCGATGATATCATTATATTCGGGCAATCGATAGAAGAACATAATAAAAACTTAGCCATTATATTCCAAAGACTCAGGGGAGTAGGTCTAAGAATACAACCAGATAAATGTGAATTCTTAAAGCCCGAATTAGAATATCTAGGACATGTAGTGACAGCAGATGGAATAAAACCTAACCCTAAAAAGATGGAAGCAGTAAAGAATTTTAAACTACCAAAAAATCCTACAGATGTAAAATCATTCCTTGGGCTAGCTGGATACTATAGAAAATTTATTAGAAACTTCTCTAAAATTGCCAAACCTCAATCTATTTTTAAAGAAGGACATTTAGTATTAGTTCATAACGATCATAAATAACACAAGTTAGATACTGAATGGCCAGAGCCATACACCATTGAAAAAGTGAAAAGCCCCTTATTATGAAATAATAGTAAATGACTCGATTAGGAAAATACATGGTAACCGTATTAAACCTTACTTTCCAGGACGATCTTCACCTTCTACATAGTTAGCTAAGCTAAACGTTATACCTCTTAACGGTAGTTCTATATACCAAGAAAAATTAGCTCATGCATGCTTATATAGCGAATCTGTAAACGTAATTATAGGTTTAGACATTAAGGATATATATGCAAAACTCAGCGAAATTAAGAGATTTAGACTAATGTTAACAGAGCATTATAAAAGTGAATGCCCGTATTCCAATGAAATGATTACACGCGTTCGCGAAAGAAATTTAGACAATTTAATAATGCATATTAAACTTATGACACACATTTGTTACCGAAGAGGGTCATTGAATTTTGTTGGATCCATTTCTAGAAGTCTATTTGTAACTCTGGATGACGATGATTTAGAATTAATGAATAAAAATATAGATAAACTTTTTGATGAAAACAATAACTTAAAAACCAATATAACTTAGAAAATAAATCTCAAAACTATAACTTTACCCTTAACTGACAGTCTAGAAGAAATCCTAACAAAAATTAAGAGCGCTCCAAAAATCATTAATAATGTATAATCGTATAGAATGCACCTCAATCAAATTTCCAACGAAGTAAACTCTCTTAATTATGAACATAGAATTAGAAGTCTTAAGAAATAGGAACTAAGTGTCTTATAAATTATTAGTTATATTGATCTAATCTAATCGCACACTTGTAATCCTATTATAGAATAAAGGTATCTCGAACTCTGGTTCAAGAACCCAACATTTTTTTATTATTATTTTCCCATTACTTTTACGTGACACGCAAAGCGTAACGATAAACAAATTCCGGGTAAAACAATGTTGCCGCTACGTGCAATCGTCAACCGAGGTTGAATTTAAAGTTTCCGGTACTCCCCCGAGTATAAATAAAAGAACACGATCGTTAAGACAGTTAGTATCGAACATTCTTATAGCGAATTAATATCGAACGAACGTAAGCATTACCTTGTAAACACATATCGAGCAACACTAAGCGAACGACGACTAACTCTGTACTGCAAATAATTTTAAATACATTTGACTAAACTAAGTATCAACTCGTCTAGTCATTAATTAACAACACGTTTAATCGTCCTCCACATACATGTTGTATAAGCTACTATGTGTATATTTATTTATGTTTCCCATAGTACAGACGTATTCCTTATATTATTGTAACTGTGTAATTTCAGTAGTATTGCATAAAGGACATCTGTTTTGTTGCAATTGTATCAGCTATTAATTGTAATACTTGAAGCATTTGTATCTAATCGTCATGCATCTGTGATGGCACTCGACCATGGAACTTTCCAACGGCTTCGCGACACAAAGCGCTATACCTTCAAAGCGTAAGGCCGACATGCCTAATGTACCATCGATATACCTACAGTTCTTTCGCCGAATATTCGGAAGAATATTCGGAAGAACGCGGCAACCGTTGCGGGCATCTAATAAACGCGTGCGTAGTGGGGATATCGAGGGGCAACAAAATAAAGAATCCATTTGGTTTCGAATCAAAGATTCATTCTGCCCCGAGCTGCGGAGTGCGAAAGGTTAAGCGTCATAGCGAAGTAAACACAATTAGAGATACGTGATTATTGACTCTTGATAGTTAATCGTTAATCGTTAATCGTTAATTGTTGTTCATCGTTAATCGTTAATTGTTGTCGATCGTTCATCGTTAATCGTTAATTGTTGTTGACAGTTAATCGTTAGTCGTTAATTGTTGATCATAAATTATTGACTGTTGATTGTTAATAGTTTAATTAACTTTTTTGTTGAACATCAAGAGTATTTCTTGTGGCCACCTTCACCCGCTATCCACCTCACATCGTTATTCTACATACGGAAGGCAAGATTGACATCGAGTTCGAAAGACAGACCGCAGAAGTCTGGTCTCTGCTATTACCACGAGACCTTTCGAGACCGCGCAAGGAAGTGCCGGGCCCCTTGCAACTGGACCCAGTGAAACGAGACCAGCCGTCCGTAAACGCGGCATGTGGCGATGGCTTTAGTATCCCGTCGGATTTTCGTGACGGACAGGGCACCAAGGATCTCTTTCCTCGTGAACACCGGTGTCAATATAAACGTATACCCGTGCAATAAACTACGCGGATCCGCGAACAAAGATACGTACGAGCTGTTCGCGGCGATTCGAGTGGTCGAAGCAAACCGAAAACGCCTTTTGCGAGTCGAAGCGCGTCCTCTCTGACGCCACAATGTTAGTGTTACGACCGGCATACTTCAAATCCGATGGACTGACGATGGAGATAAAGATGTGGCGGCACTCGGCGACAATGTATATCGCTGAAGTGTCTAATGAACCATCAACATCCCAACGGTCCTTCCACCGAAAGGTCTAGAAGAAAGAGCACGTGGCAACGGCCGCGGACGCCTAGCAAATGCATTGACGGTGGGGATGTTGAGGAATGACAAAAGAAAGTAATCGGATCCGATCGAAAGTCAAATCATAAGAGCTTCAGTCTTGGAAAGTCACGCCTAGAGTTCGGAAGTGGATTGTAAAGTGGATTGTTGTTAGAAAAAAAGTTCCTTTTTTTATTTTTTACCTCAAATTTCTTTTTTTATTTTGTTATTTTACGTGACATTAGCGCATCCGGTATTGGCAACAGCGCGTGAACGACAAATGGCAGCCGCTAGGATTCGTTATAAAATCTTTGTCTCTCGCGCGATTAATTCTGTATTTAGAATAATTTTAAATATATTTGACAATATTAAGTATCAACTCGTCACGTCATTATTTAAATCATCCACCACAAATCCAAAAACAGAACAAGGAAAACAGAGAAAAGAACAAATAGAAAATTAAATTGCTAACATGTTTTTCTATAATAATATTTTAACATCAATATTGTAATACGCAATGTGAAAATGAAAAAATTGGAAGCAACCGAACTACGAATGAAACTGAATCACTTCGCTGCTTGTAAAGATAACTTTTAGTGTTATAAACATAAGTCAAGTAGCAAATAGCATACATTGAATTTACCCAAACTCTTCTTGGAATCTGACAAAATGATTCTTTATTTTGTCAAAAAAATCTTTACGTATGTTCCATTCCCATTCGTCGCTTTTTTCAGTGGCGTGTTTATCGCTACGTCGAAACTCCGTCGGGTAGTAGATAATGTCATTTGAAGTAGAAAACTATTCAGAAACGTGTATACGTTACACAGCAACAAACCAGTCGCCCTTTTATTACCTCGTTCTCAACAGTTCAAATTTCAGGGACGACCGACTACTTAGTATCGACCCAGTACGTCATATTTACTCGCCAAAAGTATTGTAAACGAAAATTGTAACCAGACGTGCCGTTAGTAACCACCATTTTTCGCGAAACTTCTTTTTCATTTGGCGGAAATTTAAACAAACCCCGAAACACGTGGCGTTTTGCAACTGTCTTTAATCCTTTAAGATAAAAAAGATTGACGCAAAATTTTGACGGGATGAAATTTCACGATATATTCAGGTGAAACGATGCGAAATTAGAGCGAAGCTTATAATGGGAATATAGTTTGCTTGTCTGTTGTCATAAAATGAGATATGCAGAATATATTAAAAAATATAGTATATGTAATACGAAACTTTGTATTATTCATGTTATTATGGACAAAATATCACAATATGTTCATATATTTAAATCTCATCCGAAAAAGATTATTGTATGTAGAACACAGTTTAACTGTATTTTGAATTCTTGTTTATCAGATCACAATTGATAAGTCGATATTAGGATGATTATCATCATTTGAAACAATTTTGTGACTGTTATTTGTCAATATACTTTATATCTTATGTACATTTTAAATATGGTACGCAAAATCGAAGTTGCAAGGAACATTAATAAAAATTCAATATTTCAATAACACCTTTCATGATTATAATTAAATATTTTTCAAAATGTCGCATCAATGTTACATCTAGCACCCCCTCCCCCACACACAAAAGTTTACCAATTTATAATATATGTACTAGTAGATTGACAAGTTACGATTTACAGATTATATAGAATTCTATTTTATGATTTTATAATTTTTCGTTAAATAGAATAATCAAATAACTTGCAATTAGTAAAATTTCATTTGTTTTATCGTCAAACTCGTGCAAGGGAACATATTAATGCTGGTAACTTTAGTGACTTGCAAAATTTCAATAGTGCAAAACAGGCCAGATATTCAATAGCAATTGGTTGCTATCCATATTTTCATCGGTCTTACAATAACCTTATGTTATCAATTATGAATTAAAAAGTTAATGAAATCACAACTCATCCAAGGCCAATGGTTATGACTTCTTTTCGAAGATCCATTGAAATCTCGAGTTTGTTGTTTGAGACATTCAGTTACCACAAAACAAAAACACCACTCTATTACAGCCAACGTAAACAAAAGATGACAGATTTTTCAAATTCTCGGACAACAAACACAGGCTTACACACTTACTGTTTTAAAGTCACAGTCTGTCGTTGAACTTTCGCCAAGTAACTTGATACGTACAGATACACGTCCCTCGAAATCAGTTTTCGACGAAAATATATACGTGACATGTTATGTTGCAACCGAACGTGAATTTCTCCCGGGAAATAGCCTGATATCGTTTATTTATGCGTCTCTCAAATACGAATTTTACTATACACTTCGTTTAAGGCACGCCATTTTGCAAAACGATTATCGAAAGATTACTGCTTACATCGAGATCGAGAATAGATTCGCAGGAAGCTGGATGCCGCGATTTCTTCCCGCGCTTTACTTTTCTCCGAAGTTGTGATTGGTTGATTTCCTGCTGCCATATTCGGTTTCGCCGAGAATCGTGAACACGTACGCCGGAAGCAATGCGGGGTAATTATTTGATTTATTTCATAATATTATTTAACATATATCGTGAAAAGTTCTGAATATTCGGATTCTTCTGTTATCGTTTCATCGTGTGTTAGCATTATCAGCTCTCGGTATCGAATTGACAAACAGAATTTTTCTCATAGAAAGTGAGTCACATTAAGTATGTGTATATGTATAGTCGAAGCAATGCAATTAAAAATTTTTCTATTTTAATTGGAATTATTTATCACAGACATTTTACCGAGGATTCATTTTATAAATCTTATATATATGTGTGTAATCATATATGTGTGTATTCATATATATATATTATAAATTGGTTTATATATAATATAACCAATATATATATATATATATATATATATATATATAACCAATTTATAATATATATATGATTACACACACACACACATATATATATACAATACACTAGAAATACTTTCGTGTACTATTATACGTAGTTCGATAGTTTACATTTCACGGGCCCCGTGTTGCACCCGCATTGCTTTCGTTCCTGTTTCCAACGTATAAGTGTAGCGTCAGTGATTCGCGTGACGCGACGTAACCTTCAACGTTTGTTTTTCTCGGTTTATGCGTTGTGTGTTCGTTTGAATGAAAATGTCGCGAGTGTTGTAACAAAAACCACGGAAAACAGAAGAAGAATACGGGAGCAAAAGGAATTCCAGGCTACAGCAGAATGCCCATTGCCCAACAGGGTTTCGTTCCATGGTATTTCAACGAGGTAAGCTACCTTTTTTAGTACGCTTCAAGGCGCCTCTGTTCAACCAATTAATTTGCGTCCAACACCATTTTAACTTCGTATACTCAGAGAAAATATCGTTCTTTTGTATTTTCTAACTCTGATCTATGTATAAATTTACCGCGACGGATCATTTCTACGGATTGACGTATCTTATAAAAACGTTGCGTGAAATGTTAATCGTATATAAGTCTTGAAATATTTATACTAATTTCATAGAGGAACGTAGTTGGTACCTTCCGGGTGGCATATTGTATGCTTGTTACATGAACTTTCCAAATATCTTACAGTTAAATGGTTGGATTGTTTACTAGAATAAGCAACACAGCATTGTTTTTGATTTATTGTTAATGAATTTATAGAATCATATTGTTTTACACATATACACTATCGCTCAAAAGTATCCCAACATTTGATTACTTTTGATATTATGTTATTTAATTGCACAATCAAATTGACAGTACGTGCTGATATATAATGATTACGATCTGTATTATTATCTTATTCTTATGATGTGGTTTTAACAAAGGTCGTAACAAAACGGTCAGAAAAAGTTCTTTATTCACAGACTCTGTAGCCTGTAAGAAACGAATTAATTAATTAAGAATCTCGTTGTAACCTACAGGTTCGAAAAAGGCTGATATGCTTTGGTCTACGTGGTGGTTGGGAATTTTCATTCGTTTCGAGTTCGCTTAGCTGATAAATAGTGAATGTGCATTTCTTCCAAAATAAAGAAGAAAGCGAAGTCGATAGAAACGTGGGTCAAATTTGAAATCACTTCTCGGTTATGTGGAGGTTGATTAAACACGTTGGTGTATATAGTGATGAGACGAGTTGATATTTGGTGTAGTCAAATGTGTTTAAAACTATCGGCAGTACTCTTCTAACGATCTCCTTCTAACGAATTTAAATTCGACTTCGGTTGACGGTTGCGCGTAGCGGCGATATTGTTCTGTCCGGAGTTTGTTTATTATCAAGTTTTGTACCTCAAGACGGTATCAATGCCCCGAGGCAAAACAACAACATGAGTTACTCTCGATTCGCATCGTCCTATGATTCATATGCCGCTACAATATGCAATCGAATAAAGTGATAAATAGCTTGCGGATGTTTACGCGTCTCTGAAAATGTTAAAAGATATAACATGTTTAACGCGAAGTATTCGTGATTATATTCGCTGCAATTTGAAATATCTGCGTGCAGTCTCGTAGATTTTGAATAAAAATTTATCTTTTATCGAAAAATACATACATGTTTTGGCCTATATATAGCTTTATACTCTTGTAAACTAAAAAAGAAATCGAAAAAATGTGATGTTGACTCTTGGAGTAAAAAATTCATTTATATCAATACTACTTTTAGAAATGCACCAAGAGAAGCAAGACAAATTATTGACGAAACACAGGATAGTCATTTCCGATCCAAAAGAAAACGCAACTAAAATAATATGTAGATAGCTATTAAGGCAATAAATAATAAAGTCATTGAAATGATCCATCATTTCAAACTAATATCGCTTCTCTTTACTTCAGAACTGCTATAAACATTTTAAATATCATTATGTCTTGGTTCCCTTGCGAAGTTCTCGAAGAATTCGTCAAATGATGTCATCAATAATATAAATAATCGTAAAAAATGTATATTTGTGTTTAAAAAATAGGCGAATAAAGAGAAATAGGATAATCGAGACTGGTGAAAAAGGATCAACCTTTTCAGCAATGGCAAGGCACATCCCGCATCTGATACAAGCGGAAGAGAAATCAATTCCTATCATGTCACACGGTGAACAAGAACGCAAATACGGAATCTTTTGTATAATACTACTCCAAATTCTGTTGAGTCGCAGTAATAATAATAATCGGGTGTTGACTTCTGCTCGTTTTTACTTGAAGTCTGCTCGTTACCTCTTTGACATTTGGAGGATCGTTTTCTGTCGAAACCCGTTCCATCTGACGTTAAAACCAATAAAAACAATATTACGATAAAGACTTTTATCTCCATTGTCGTCAACTTCCGTCAAGTCTTCGTTTTCTGCTCGCTGGATATAATACGGATTCCCAAAAACTTTCTTCGTATGAAATTTTACTAATGTACATTTATCAAACATTGCACATTTTAAAATAGGTTATCATTATAAGATTAAAAAAAATAGCTAAAAATATTTTGAAACGGAAGAAACCAATTTTGAAGTTTGTTGGCCCGGAAATGTCATGGTAAGAAGGTATACTTCGATATTATTTTTACTCTCGATAGGCGTCGCTGTCGTTGCTGTTGTCACATACGAGACACAACAAATCACGAAATTGACAAATCACCGGTGATCTCCTCGAGTCGCAGTTCGAACGTTTCACAAATAAGTTAAAGTATTGAACTTTAGATATAGTGGTAAAATTTATTGCATGAATCCAACAGAGTGACGGTTCAGAGTGTCATAACAAAGAGGTATATTTTGTCTACTCCATTAGTGCTTCTAAGCGTGTGATATTGTCGACGATTCGCCTGTGCATGATTATACATTGAGTAAACGTATAGTCTGAGTTGGAGTTTTGATGATTAGGATAATCGAAATAATTCATAGCCATGGTAATATTTTAACTAATTTATTTTGTTGTCTTTTATAGGCCACTGCAATGAGAAAGGAATTCCTGAAGCCAAAAAAAAATGATACATCCAAATAGCAGAAAGTCTATCGCTATTACGAAAAAAGCCAAAAAGTAAATACAATTACTATTAAATTGTGTGATTTTGTTATGTACATTTCATTTATTTTATATGATTATATAATACTTTTGTGTACTAAAGAAGGAAATGGACAATGTGTTTTGTTTCAGAATATCAAATAGACAGAAGGCAGAAATGTCCCGCTTGATAAAACAGAATTCAATAGGAGAGAAAATATCATGGATCAGAAACAATATGATTCCAGGCGTGTGTCCCTATACTCCAGAGTTAACTGCAAGTTTGTTAGAAACGGAGGTAAAACAAAAATGTATACACATGATGACACAGAGATTGTACATTAAAGATGTGATTAGTTATAGTTCTATATTTGATCCAAAGGTATGTAGCAAGAAATGATGAAGCAATGGAAGAAATTACTATTAAAAGATCTATAGGTAGCAACAGGAGTAGACAGCATGCTAGGAGGGAACATATAATTAGAGTAGAAAGAACTAGGAGAATATCATACACGTGGAATAGGTAAAGAATTACAGTCAAATTTATTTTCAATATATCCTGATGTACAAACTCTCCTTTATTTTTCAGAAATTTCTGATATTTTAAATGCAACTCAGTGTGAAATGTTATTGAATTGGAATAATGAATTACAGTGTGTGAATAATTTTAAATTTATAAGGTTTGGCGAGAAAGATTTAAAGAAAGTATTAGAGCTAAGACAAAGAATAAAAATAAGCCATATTAGACTATCCAAATCTCTGTTAGCTATGCCTGTAAACAAGAAGAATTTATTAAGTAAGTCAATTGATTTAGATGAAAATAATCAATCGGCAGAATGTGTAATGGAAATAGAATAAATTCTGTAGATATATGTCTTTTTATCTTTCACCTCTATTTAAAAACAAGAAAACAGAAGAAAAGCGAACAGTTTCGTCCTTTTTTGTTTTCGAAATGCTAGAAACCGCATATCGTCTTGCTCTCTTATCTCCCACGAGAAACAGTCACGTCACAAGATACAAGAGTACGATAGAAGAGAAAAGAAAATGTTCGATCGTGAAATATACAACAAAACTGAAACATGTAGATGAATCACACGCACATCATTAATATTCTGCATCGTTTCTTCGCCTTTTCTTTTATTTTTTCGCTAGTTGCTCCATTATTTAAGAACGAAGATATAGCAATTATTCTCAAAATTGTACATTTCGAAATGGTAAGAAAATCAATAGTACAATGATAAATATACGATTTTAAAAGCTTTTTAAATTTCTTACATACTTAGCATTAATCAAATAGCTTAGTATATAAAAGAGTGTACTTGTGTCGCATGTTATAAATGCAGCTGCGTTCGTTACAACAATTCCAATTCCAAGGAATTTCTCTCGAAGATCGCAGTGAAGAATTTGCTTTGTTAAATTATTACTGGTATACTTCGTCAACGTGTGGTATATCGATACAATTTGTCAACCATCACTTTTAATAGCTTCTCGCTAATAAAAACATTTCGTAACTATTTAATAAGAAGCAGTATATTCTTAATTATTTAGAAATTTACTTAATGATGTTTAAAAATACGAATATGTTTAAAAATTATAATGTAAATATATATATTTCATTTCATGTTTTACTAATATATCTCTAATTTAGATTAAATATCTGAAACTTGAAGGAAACTTTTAAAACTTTCAACACATCGCATACGTTTCAAATTTAGTGCATAGTTCTTGGGTTACATTACCTTCGCTTTCCAAAGATTAATCTTAATATATGGATTTAATGCATTATACAATAACCTCTCTTTGTCAGAAAATTTTAGAAATTATCTATATGATCATAATCTTATTTCATGGTGGATATATTAGATTTGATGGACTATATCTTAATTTTATTTTATATTACTATTAGTAGAACAGTAAGTAGAAAGGTTACGTATATGCATTGTTACATAGTACGAATAAGCGTACAATTTTTTATATTTCGCTTGTAACAGCAATCTGTAATTCTGTAATTATCTGTCTTCACATAATACTTAAAATTCGCATTTTAAAATCATAATGAACAATGTGTTCATTCTGAAAATATTTGTTAAAATACAAGATTTTGTTAAAGAAATCATGTTTGTTGATGTACGCATATATACGTGTGCACTTTAGTGTTCAAATTCTTATAGTTATCTGGTTTGAAAATATTCAGTTCATAAGTTCGTAAAATGTAAGAAAATTTTTGCGGCGTTTGGTATTTCAATTTCTCGCGCGCATTGCATACAAACGAAGCCTCGTCGCCTCAGCCAATCAAGAATCGGCTAGGCTCACTTTTAGCGGGATACCACCATTCTACCGTCGAAGAGCGAGACTTTTTTCTGTTTCTTTCCATTGGTAGACTATTTGATCGTTT
>NW_022883707.1:0-18881 GCF_011952255.1 Bombus vosnesenskii
GTTAACTTTCAAGCCACGATCTTGCCATTCAGAATGATCTCTTTCAACAATAGAATAGTTATCTGCAATATAATTTTGAGATATTCAAAGTTAGTTAGAATTTCTTTTCGTTTATAGAATCGCGATATTTACGAGTATGCTATAAAACCGATGCTACACAAACTTCATTTTTAATATAGAATAAAATGACACCGAAAAGAACGATTATTTTATTTCCATTAAAAGAGGACAATGCTTTAAAAAAGTGATATTGGACGCTCTTTTTCCAAATATCGGGTTTCCCCATTACATTATAATGTTACAGCAATGAAAGTAATTACGTATGGTTACCCTAATTAATATTCCGTCACGCCTTAAAACAGAATAACTTTTTTAAAATTACGGTAACGACATAGTTTCACTGTCGATATAACTATTATGTACTTGAACTGGGGGGATCGCTCAAGTAACTGGCGTTTCCCCGAGCTGTCTCCACCCATTCTCGTCTGGTTAGTTTGTGTTCTAGCCCGTTACGTCCTTCCCTTTCATCGGCCAAAAGAAGAACTACTACTACTACTACTACTACTACAAATACTAAAAGCGAGCATAGTGACAAAGTAGTAACAAGTATGACTTCCCATGCCCTGGATGATCCAGAGGTTGAGGAGTCATTGATAGTTGTCCTCTTCTATGGCAGTTTGCCGGGTCTCTTCGGCTCATAGCCCCTTCTTCCTTCGGGCGCAATGCCCGCTGAAACTTACATCTAAGCTCGAGACTTTCTAAATAGCAAACCAAAAAATAAAGTACAAAGGTGAAATAAAAAGATAAATCGCGGAAGCTGATCCAAGTACTCATGGATGAACAACGATCATATAGCGATCGCTGCCTGTTCGCACGTGCATGCTCGAGCAATATTAACGTTCGTTTCGAAAACCACTCGCGATCACGATCACGAAATTCGAAAAATCGACGGGCAAAGGCAGAGACGATGACATGTTTCATTCGCGCCAGTTCTACCGACGATTGTTCGAATGAAACTCTCTGAAATAGATTGGTCACTCGAAAACGCGTCTACCCGACCACAGGTCCACCTCCACGGATTAAACTTGAAAATCCTGATCTGAGAAGATGATTAGTTTGTGTAATTTTTATTTAACGGACTAACGCTCTTTCATTTTGTATTTTACTACTCCGATTCTGATTAACTCTACTTTATTAATTTAATAGTAACTAAGTAACACTACTGTATTAATTTAATAAACCAGAACAAAATTTTAATATTGCAGAGAAGGTAGCGAAAAAGACTGAGACTCGATCAAATGGAATAACTGACTCTAAATATATTACTAAGAAAGAAATAATCTCAGATAATCTCTTTATCAAAGCACATAATCGAAAATGCAGAAGCAGCGTTCAAAATTATTGCTTTGATTAACTGATATTTTAAATTCTAGGAGAAGTGAAATAAACGAACGCGACTTATTCCCTTAACCTACGATTTATGTTTGAGAATGCCCGTAATATTTACGTTTGGTCCGATCATCGTACTACGGGCCATGCCCGTAATATTTACGTTTGGTTCGATCATCGCACTACGGGCTATGCCCGTAGTTGTAGGTTAAGGGGTTAATATTGTCACGATTAATTCATTGCTAAAGATCAAGTATATTCGTGTAGATATTTGCCATTTGCAAATATTCATACGGAATATTAACATGCATATTTATAAATAACGCGAATATATTCTCAAGTGTATATGTTTAACTTAATTATTAAAAAACTAATTATTATCATCGCGCTGTGCAAGAAGACCTATCTTAAACTAATAAATTTGAAAAAAAGAGCGTTACTACTCACGGGTATAAAAGATACCCGCGTTCACTATGCTCGCAAAGAATTCTACGTAATACAACCAGTCACCCGTGCCGATTCGGCAGAAGAACAGAAATGCATGCGACTCACCGTTCGAAGCAAACGGTGAACAAACAGAGAACGTTACCGTGGATGCTGCGCTATCCCAGCGAATTTCATCCGGGAGACTAACATCAGACAGGAACCGTTGAAAGGCTAATAATAGAAATGCAGACTGCGAAAAATCTGTTACGAAACAAAACAGGATGAGTGATCGCTGACTATTTGAAAAGTTGGAGATAGTGAAAAATGAAGGTTTATTAACTTTAGTAACTTTAGCAATAATAAAGATTGAAATTCTAATAAAATTTGATAAGTATAAAAACTGAGACTCTAATATGAATGTGTAAAATCTAAAATAATCTGTAGTATGTTAGTCATTTGTTTTATAATTCGGTATTAAGACTTTAACTCTCATTTTATTTTAACGAAAAAATAACCTCAGAAAATGCTATCCTCCTAAATTTTCAGTCAAATTGTATTTCTGCATTGATAGTGATCAAAGAAAAATATACAGAATAGACATAACTGAAAGTAAGTATGTAAAAATACTTACATACTTGGCTTTTGTGCCACTGTTAGAACACCCCTGAAGAAGATGACGAAGTTGAAGTAGTGATATGTCTATAACAAAACATAAGATATTAAAATCGGTAACACATAATAACAAACGTGAAACTTTAGCAACAATAAAGACTAAACTCTAATAAATATGTAAATTGGAACTCTAATATAAAAGCTTGAGAACAACATATTCAGTGATTTTTGATGCGTATCAGCCAGTTTTATTGTACTTTAATGTTAAGATTTTAAGACTTTATTTCAATTAAAGAGGGCATTTACAGTTTTTTAAATTATCAATCATTTTTATTGTATAATAAATTTATTGTATAAGAGAACAAACTGAAATACAATATTTAAAACTACTTACATTCTTGAGCTCCTGCAGAAGCTTTGTAATATGAAATAGGATCACATTACCGTGAGCGTTAAAATTATAATCGGCGAACAAGAACTCTAACGTCGCGTACAAAAATATGTGATAAAATTTTATTATTTTCGCGTGTGATTATTTAATTGGATTAAATTATTAGAGTAATAAAAGACCGACGCCGCCAATACGTTAGAATATGTTGCAAACCCGACGCAACACGATCCATGTTATCGGTACGAAATAAGACGACTAAATGACTCCTTGTACGTTAGTTTCGCCGAGTAACTTACAAAGTGTGAGGGAGGGGGGAAGGGGGACACAAGAGCCGGTGGCACAAGCAGCTACACAGTTAACGATCTAGACAAAGAAATGTATACATCAACAAAAACATGCCTATTCTACGAAGCACTTTCTTTCGAATTACGCAGCAGGTATCTTTCGGATTGCGCAGCACAATTCTTTCTCTACGTCGATATTTACAAATATCGTACAATAATTCGTAGCCCTACTGGCAACATCACAGACTCATTTGTCTAACTCATTACTTTAGTTACCTTACTTTATAATCTTAATTTCGTTAAACAAAGCAAGATTGAAACAACAGCATGGAGAAAGTGAAAAATTACTTAAAATTACTGTTCCGCAATGACACAGTATGCAGATGAAGTCTTAAGCGCTTTTTGAGTGCGTATTCGCTTTTAATACTAATATAAAAATAATAAAAGTGAAACGATATTTATTTTTAAGTCCAAAATGTAGTAAGAGAATAATTTTTTCACGGTTGAAAGTTTGAAGTCCATTGATATTTTCTATATATCATTTTTATTATCACGACGTAGTACCTGAAGTTTTGACCGATCTAATGATTTTTATTCTTAGAAATATCCTGAATGAACGGGGAATTAAGAAATGTGCAATGAAGGATATAAATAATGGAAATTAATTATGGTGGAGGAATCAACGAAGAAAAGATATTTTGCTAATTATTATACGAATGAATATTCAAAATGTCGCTCAACGACTACTAAACTATTTAATTAACACTAACCTCACCACCCCTAGTCAAATGACTGGTTTAAATATCTAATTTAAAATTGTACATTTATCGTTATATCTTTTGTTCATTTAGCTTTACGTGAATTTTTATATTCTCCGATTAATTCATTTCTCAACTTTTAAAACCAGTTATTTGACCGGGCCTGGTGAGATTAGTGTCAAAAGCCAGCCTGATATTTTCTTCAATTTCTGATCTTCGGTTGATTTTCAGTATTTTGCATTCACTTTTCACCAAAAATTAGATGTGACAAACGAAATGCAATGTAAGACCTGCTAGCGTTTAGCAGATGCAAGTATTGATCCAGATTTCTGTATCGAAGAAAGCAAGGATAACATAAATCAACCTTGTTGCGTTTCGTGTAAAAGTTTTGGTCATCCTGTTCACATCAAGATTGCTCTCTCAACGCTTATTGTCAGTGTTAAAAAGGCAATGGCAAAAGAGAATGTGGAATATTAACGAAGAGCGAAACAAATAAACAACAACAAGTAACAAGAAACAAATAACTCAAAAATTACTTGCAGTAAAATTCCATCGAATAGTAAACTAGATAATTGTCCTAGCCTCTGTATTCCCTTATTTCATCGCGATATATCTGATGGCTAAATATGAAAAGAGATTCCGCGAGTCGAAACGCGCCATAACTGACGCGACGATATTAGCGTATATAGCGATATTAGCGGCAGCGTTCGACTTTGTTGTCGTATTTCACCTTGTCGTTATGAACAAACAGCACACTGAGGAACGTGTAATGTAAGATATTCGCGCGTTGCGGTAAATGCATAAGCGATAATGAGCTTTGTAGAAATAATCAATTAATTAATATTCACCAAATACTAACACGCACGTGCACTTTCTGGGAACGCTTCACTATCCGCCGCAGATATTGCAGGTTCGAGCGGCCATGCGAGTAAGATTCGTTTCTTTAATTATAGCGGAGTTATTATAACACTCGCGATGACGTTATTTTGTGAAGCGGTAATACGCGTAATAAATTTACTATTAAGACGCGCACGTGTGTAGAACTGACGCCATTTACGTGATGGGTAACGTTAGGACGCATGCGCCAGCGGGTCGCGTCGAACATATGTGGTGGTTCGCCTCGTCGATACGGCATCGTTTAAGAGTATGTACGGTCGGCTCGATGTAAGTTCCTATTATGAAGGAATAAAGTCGGGTCGATATGATCTCCAGGGCTGAGCTGAAATGGTTCATACAAGCCTTGGCGGTTGCAGCGCAGATGTTGAATGTTTCAGTCAAAAAATTTCAGTTGGATAAAGATAAGGATGAGGGGATTAGGGAGATAGGAAATTTGATTAAAGGCATCCTGTCTTCCTTGGAACAATGTGGAGAGCAGAAGGCTAGAAGGAGAAAGAGAAGAAGAGAGCCTACCGAGATCGAAAGAAGGGTAGACAGGACAGAAAGAATGAAAGAAGCGATGATGACTAAAGGCGGATAGCCTAAAAGGAAAGTGGTATCGCCGGCTGAAACAATGAGAGTAGTGGAACTTAAGAGGCCCCGAAGAGGAGAGGCCACATACGCCGAGGCGTGTGGGAGGAAAATCAGGAAGGTAAGGAGTGAACAGGATTATAGTGAGGATTCTGAAGGTTGGATGAGGATAGAAAGAAGGAAAGGGGAGAGGAGGGCTCCCTTAGAGCAAGCTATCCCTATGGTGCGTCCGGGTAACAACCGGCAGGTTGTTATCGAAGAGAGAGGCGGACCAAGGAATAGGAGATGGAAGGAAGCCTTTCTAGATAAAGTTGAAGAAGGCTGTGAATGGCTTCAAGTTTATAGGAAAATAATGGCGGCTAGGAGCACCTTGGAAGGAGCTATGGGGGTGCGTAAAACGAGAGCCGGCCATATACTCATTGAATTCGACAGGTCGGTGGCGGTGAACGAGGTGGCGGTCAAGTTAAGAGCCGCTCTGAGTGACAATACGGAGGTGGCTGCTCTCGTCAACAGAGCAACCTTACAGACCAGGAATATCGATCCCTTTACCAGCAAGGAGAAGGTCGACGCTTCCGATTACGCCATAGGAGCGGTACTTCAACAGCGCGTCAACGACACTTGGCAGCCCCTAGGTTTCATGACGAAATCGCTATCCCCCGCGCAACGAAAGTAGAACGCATTCGATCGAGAATTACACGCGATGTACACCGCGGTGAAACGATTCAGGCACGCTGTCGAAGGGAGAGATTTCGCGATTTATACTGATCAGAAACCCCTACGCGTACGTATACGCGTATATAAACGTATACGCGTTTGATCAAAATCCCGACAAGTGTTCGCCGAGACAGTTTGGATACTTAGACTACGTAGAACAATTTACGACCGATATCCGACACATTAAAGGGGTAGACAATAACGTAGCCGATACTCTACCACGAATAGAAGCGATCGGGAAATCCGTCCATCATCAAACGTTATCCGCAGCGCAAGAAGACGATACCGAGCTACGCGAAATCACTGAGTCCGGCTCTAGCGCGCTGCAATTGACAAAAATACGATTTCCCGATCAGGATGTCGGAATTTATTGCGATCTCACGAACGAAACCTCGCGACCGTACGTACCGGAACCGTTACGTCGCGCCGTATTTCAGTCGTTACATAGACTTTCCCATCCGGGAATACGCGCTACGCAAAAATTGGTGACAACACGTTTCGTCTGGCTGTCCATTAATAAAGATTGTCGAACTTGGGCGCGACAGTGTATACCATGTCAACGCTGCAAAGTCACCAGGCACGTATCCTAGCATGTCGGAACGTTCAAAACGTTAGAAGGCCGGTTCCAACACATACACTAGACATTATCGCCATGCCATATTCACAAGGTTATCGATATTATCCAAAGTGTATCGATCGTTTCTCGCGTTGGCCCGAAGCCACTCCCATCGTCGATATGGAAGCGCCAACCGTTGCTTCGGCCGTCCTTTCCACTTGGATAGCTCGGATGGTAGAGCGCCTACACAGACAATTAAAAGCGACGATAAAGTGTCTCGACACGAGCAACTGGATCGACATTTTACCCATTATATTATTAAGTATTCGAACCGCGATAAAGGAGGACTTAAACACAACGGCAGCCGAAATGATTTACGGCACCGGCATACGATTGCCGGCGAAACTTTTCATAGCAGCCGAGCAACAGGCCAATTCGGAGTACGCGAACCGGCTTAAAGAAGGGATGGGGAAGGTCAGGCCGCATCCGGTCACGCATCATGGCGAAAAGAAAATTTTCGTTTTCTTAGAATTAGAAACCGTATGTTTTCTTATGTCATGACGCGATAGGGGGCCCTTTCCAGCCGCCGTATGACGGAACGTTTGAAGTCATAAAAAGAGGCGAAAAAATTACACCGCCGAAATTAATAATCGCGACGTAACGGTTTCCACAGACCGTCTAAAACCGGCGTTTGTAGTATAAGGAAAAATCGCCGTATCTCTTGACATACTATTTCCGGTAAATCAGGCGATCGCGAACGACGAAAACAGCGCAAGCAGCGATCGAATCGCGGAAGAAAACTCCAGGAATAGGTATGTTGCGCGGTCCGGACGTAGGGTCCGCTTTATCGATCAGTTCCCGGCAGGTTTCGGTTAGACGTCGTAAATTGTCGGATCGAGTGTATCGATAATTAAAAAAAAAAAAAAAGAAAATAACGATGACAAATAGAAACTCTGTAAATATTCCAAAAGTTTAACTTAATAAAAACGTTATCACTGGTAGGGGGTGATGTAGCGGCACATGAGTCAGAACACAATTTAAATGATGTTGTTGTTTTGCCTCGGAGTATCAAGACCGTTAGGTTCCAAGTAATGTAAGAACAAATAATATCCGGGCAAAACAATGTCGCCGCTTCGTGCAACTGTCAAACGTAGAAGACTTCGATTTTCCGGTTCTCTCCCGATCAGCATAAATAAACGGACGCAACCGAAAAGAATTTAATTATCTAGAGTTATCAACCAGTTATCTATCGAATATTTATTAGCGATCTTACTTTGCGACTTATACACTGTACGGGCGTCTTAGCGATTATGGTTTGCATACATATTTATTCAATTATTTTAAATATATTCGACAATTTCAACAACGGGCAATCTCGTCTAATACATTTCACGATCAAACATTGTCTACAAAAGTCATCTACAACAATATTTCTGAAGTGCGATCGACAATACACATAAAAGAAATGCCAAATTCAAGAAGGAATCGTAGAGGTAGAGGCTATACCAGCAGGAAACGTGCAAAAAACGTTTGACTAAACGTTTCCCGACATTAGAAGAGAAGAAGAAAAAATTAGAAAAAATTAGGAATACCTTAAAATTAGGAAACTACAGAACAAACAGAAATTAGTTTTATCCATCGAACTCACCTATACCCGAACGCGATCTAGGGCTGCATTGCCAATAGTTTAGGAAAGCGATAATTATCCTCGTTTTATAAACTACATAGAGAGTTAAGACCAGAATTTTGATAATAAATATATAAGTAAATAAAATCGAATAAATTACCAGTTACGAGACATTGAAATTATTTATTTATTCCTAGAAAACTTTAATCCTTCCCGCGCTAGTACTCTCCTACCCACAGCAGCTAAGCTGGAACGTGGAGTTTATTTACCAGTCGTATTAGTACAATAGTTAATGCTACTCCTACAGTCATATCAACGAATTAGAATATCAAGAATATGGCAGTTTGAAAATTAAAAAGAGTGTTGCACTTTAGAAAGGCGCGAGAGTTTAACGACTATTTCTGGTGGCAGCAACTACAGTTTTGATTCAAGCGTCAATTTGAGAAAGCTAGGGCCCGAAATCGAGAATAATAAGTAACGGTTACGAATACCGAAGATCAAAACCGGATCGTAACAGTAAATAATGATTAGGAAAGATAACGAATAAATGGAACTTGTTAATAATAATAATAATAACAAGAATAAGTTTCCTTAAATATCATAAAATGCATTTACTTTAAATTTCTGCCAACGAAAATTCTTGAATTTGATACAAAATGATAGCTAATAAAATGAATGAAACAAAAGCTTTAAAAAACAACTAATATTAACAGGAATGGGAATAAGGGACGGGTTGCATATACAAGGATGCGTAAGAGTGCACTTAGAAAAATCAAAATAATTGAAAATATAATTAGAACGCGGGAAGAAGATATCGCCCGAAAATTGCATATTATTTATTTAGTAAAAATTTTATTTATTTCTATTACATATGTCTATGGAAGATTCAGAGGCCAATTAGCGTTAATCCTTCTTTCTCTGAAAAGGACTTACGTAGCTCCAAAAATAATTTATTCTTAAAAATTTTAATTAATAAATCAATTAACTCGCTACTTTCATGCATATATAGTAGATTACGGTATTGACCACGAAATTACTAAGCACAATTATTCCGAGCATAAGCACAAACAATGAGAATCATTTCGAAGTCGTGACAAGTCTAAGCATTATCGTTTGTTATGTAAAAAATAATTGTACACTGCTTAACTGAATTAAGCAAAAAAAGATGAAAATACACGTATTTCCAGGAAATTGCCCTTTTTCTGCTAGTGAATTCCAATATTTATCTAATGAGCAAAATTTATTCGATTGCGATAATGGCGAACGAGACGAAAAATTAAAAAAGGAAACTGTCACAAGAAAACTCTGCTGGATGATTTTCCACTTTATAAGATTAACGGTTCATCGATCAATGTTTTCCAAAACTCATTGTACAGGAGTACTTTTATGTTTTTTCTTTGTTATAATCATTTTTAAACTTCATGATTCGTGGCATACTTAAACTTTGGAGTTGAAAGCTATATTTTACAAAAAAATTTTGTACGATGATCCGGGTTATGCCAATATTTCCGTTTGGCACTGTATTAGCATAAGCGAACAACCTAACTTCCAGTCGGCTTGACAAAAATCGAACGACTAGCGCAAACAACTAGCGATCGCTTATTTTTCATAGCCCGGAATATAGCTATGGACATTAAGACGAAATTGTTACCGGAGAAAATACAAAAGTTATGTAGTTCAATACGACAAGATTTCTACAGGTTTTCTACATGTTGTGTATATAGAAACGAAAAATGTAATAAAAATGAAAAGCCACCTAAAATAAGAAGGTTAAATATATTTGTGTTCTCTTACCTTTATATGAAGAATAGTTTCCTGTCCGGTTACTGCATTACCCTATCTATTATTGAACAAATTTTTAGGTTACAATTATTTACACAAAGCTAGTACGCGTGCGAATGTCTTTTTATTTTATAAACCTTTATGTACAAAAACTCTATCCACGTTAAATCAATCTCTTTTTATAGAAACTTAATATAGAAAGTTAATTTTCGAGATAGAAAAATTAAAACTTTCAGTAAATTCATGTACAACGCGCACTCTACTGCGTACCGGATACGAATGACGAGTGAACGTTATCGAATTCTACGGCGACCGCTTAGATAGTGACGAGGACGGATTAATATTGCTCAGTAATTGGTTAAGCTTTGAGCCTATGGGCGGTATCTGTACGCGATTACCGCGCAAGGACCATTTCATGACATGCTCCACCTCTCCGTCTCCTTCGCCCGCCGCTCACTCAGCCCCACAAGAAGTAAAAATAGGCCACCGATCTGTCCTGTTTTGCGACCAAATTTTCAGGAAGGAAAAAGAAAGAAAAGACAATATCGTGTAAAAGTACGGTTTTTAAACGGCTTAAATTAAATTACAAACTGTAATGTTAAAAATGTAAACCCAACACAAAATATGGTATGGCTACGTCGTACCGTCGCGTAACGGCGCTTTTACCAGAACCACTTTCAAACAGTTCTGCCCGAGCTGCCGAGCTAAACGGGCGTGTGCAACAGTGCTCCGGAGAAGTGCGGCAAGTGCGGAAGAGAAAACTACGAACGGCTACGCCTATAGCCAAACGGCGGAAACCCGTGTCCTATATCAAGAAGCCTTAAAATAGCAGCCTGGAACTCTAACGGCCTACAACAAAGGGCCCTAGAAACTACAACATTCCTGTCCAGCAGTAACACCGATATACTACTCGTCTCAGAAACACACCTCACAATAAACAGCTACATAAAAATACCGCACTACACCATATACGACACCGAGCATCCCTCAGGGAAAGTACACGGAGGGACGGCAGTAGTAATAAAAAACGACATTAAACATCACCCACACAGCCAGGTCAGTAAGGAACATATACAAGCAACCAGCGTTACCGTACAGACTAACAGCAACCAACTGCAGTTGTCAGCAGTATACGTACCGCCGCGACACAAAATCATAACGCAAATGTGGGAAGACTACTTCCGGCACTTAGGTGACAAGTATATTGCAGCGGGAGACTATAACTCAAAGCACACGCTATGGGGATCAAGAATCACCACACCTCGAGGCAGAACCCTGGAAAAATACATCAGAAATAATAACCTCAATATATTATCCACAGGAAGACCGACATACTGGCCGACAGACCTGAGCAAAATACCTGACCTGCTAGACTTTGCAGTTACAAAGGGACTAAACGCAAATAAACCAAACATAGCATCCAGCCTCGAGCTTAGCTCCGAACATACGCCCATAATAATTTCATACAGAAACAAACCAATACTTTACAGCAGCACAGAAAAGCTATGCAATTAAACCGCCAAATGGCAAATATTCAAAGAAATAATAGAGAGCAAAATCAGCTGCAACATCCCACTGAAAACACCTGAACACATCGATCAAGCAGTAACAACACTCACAGAAACCATCCAAGAAGCAGCAAGGGTAACCACTATACCTGAAACAACCAACAGACAAACAAAAACAGTTCCACTAGACATCCTCGAAAAAATTAGAGAAAAAAGAAAAGCGAAAGCAAAATGGCAAAAACACAGAACAAAAGAGAACAAAAAACACCTAAACAAACTCACAAAATAAATAAAGAACAAAATAAAAGAGCACAACGACAACGAGTTCACAAAGTTCATCGAGTCACTATCTGCTCACGAAAACAACAATTACTCCCTATGGAAAGTCACAAAAAATAAAGAAGACAACAAAAATGGTACCAACAATCAGAAGAG
Source organism: Bombus vosnesenskii (assembly GCF_011952255.1). Lineage (NCBI taxonomy): Eukaryota > Metazoa > Arthropoda > Insecta > Hymenoptera > Apidae > Bombus > Bombus vosnesenskii. The sequence continues at coordinate 11,950 of NW_022883707.1, forward strand.
CAGACAACACATGGGCAAGAAGCAACGAAGAGCAAGCTGAAGAATTTTCCAACCACCTAGGCAACACATTCACCCCACATAACATCAACAATAGCAACCACAATAGTCATACGGACGAGGATGCGCTAACTACTAGTACACCAACTGACAATCACCATACCCAAAGCAACCGCACAAGAAATCAGAAACATAATTGAGGAAACAAAAAACAATAAAGCACCAGGAATCGACCTAATTAACAGCCAAATCTTGAAAAACCTTCCGCCGAAAGCGATAAGACAAACCACAATAATAGTAAACGCAATACTATGAATACAATACTTTCCAAAAGCTTGGAAACTGGCAAAAATCATAATGATACCCAAACCAGGCAAGGACTCACACGAAACCAAGTCATACAGACCAATCTCACTACTTCCGGTGTTCTCTAAGATAGTAGAGAAAATAATCTACGACCGGATAAAACCACTAATAGAGAAGAACCATCTAATACCGGATCACCAATTCGGATTCAGAAACAAACACTCCACAATAAAACAAACGCAAAGACTCGTCAATGAAATCCTACAGGCGCTGGAAACAAAACAATACTGCACGGCACTCTTTATGGACATCGAAAAAGCATTCGATAAAATAAACCACACCAGCCAACTACAATCAATCAGGAAACAGTTCTCGGGGCAGATATACCAAGTAATCAAATCATACCTAAGCAACAGAAGCTTCATAGTAAAAATCAAAAAGACACACTCGGAAGCTAAAGAACTCAAGGCAGGAGTTCCGCAAGGAAGCGTCCTAGGACCAATTTTATACACATTATACACGGCCAACATACCAACAACTAACAATAGCAAAATACTGACATTCACGGATCACACAGCTGTACTAGTCAGGCACACTAACCCTGCAACAGCAGTTACATTACTACAAGAACATATCACAAAAATAGAAAAGTGGCTTCAAGCGAAACAAATCACAGCAAACCCCGATAAATGCAAACATATTACGTTCACACTGCGAAAACAGAAACCACCAAACATTGTACTAAACGGCACACACATAATACAAACAAGGCAAGTCAAATACCTAGGACTCCACTTAGATACACGACTCACATGGTAACAGCATATTACAGCAACAATAGACAAAATACAGATGGCAAGGAGACAAATGTACTGGCTAACAAGTCGAAAATCCAAACTAAGCATAGAAAACAAACTAAAAATATATAAAATGGTCATAAAACCAAACTGGACGTACGGAATAACACTATGAGGAACAGCAGCAATGAGCCATATAATCAAAATAGAGGCATCGCACTCTAAAATACTCAGAACAATAGTAAACGCGCCATGGTACGTTAGAAACGAGGACATTTGCAAAGACCTGGGAATACCAACGGTCAAGGAGGAGATCACCAAAGTGCAAGAAGGTACGGAGAAAGAATAGCAACGCATCTAAATCGGCTGGCAGCGGAAACGGTCGACACATCAAGCATAAAAAGAAGATTAAAAAGGAAACACCCAACCGATCTCACAGAGGACATAACCCAACAAACACGATGGTGGTACCCCGCTGGGGGTAGCCACCCACATGTTATATTAGTATACAGCTACAACATTTTACCAAATGTCCTACTGGACAAATTGTAAAATCCAAATAAATAAATAAATAAAAAAAAACTTTCAAATAGAAATTCGTTGTTTATTGTGAATACACATATGTAATTTATATTTTTCTTAGGCAATAAACATTATATATATGTAAATTCTATAGAATTTAGAATATCAACCGACGGTTTGACTTTCACTGTGTTTACTGGGAGTCGGTCGAACGATATGAATAGAGGAGGACGGGGACTTGGGATAGAAAATAAAACAGGACTTGGAGAAGCGAAGATTGAACAAAGAAAAAAGCAAGTTAAGAGCCAGAGGGAGAAAGAGAAGACTTAGACAATCGATTGCTGAGTTTTCACAAATCGATCGCCTGATTTCCGAAAATATTACAACATTCCATATATATGTCGGAGATGAAAGAACACCGGAGCCTTTGGAATTTTGTATAATCCCGCAACATTGAAACCTAGAGTCTACAATAGCTGTAATTGAACAATTGTAGTTATTCAATCCGATTGTAATTGTTCGAGAGTTGTGATAATGAGCTTGGGCTCGAGGCGACAGCCAGTCGCCGAACGTAGCGGCGGTCACGGGATGAACGCTTTGTCTAACAAAGGCATGGAATAATTCTATAGCTCTCCTTAAAAAGGAAATAGTTGTAACACTCGACAGTAAACATTCCAACGGTCTCTGTCCTGTAGCTCGCCACACGCAGACCCTATTCTTCGAGTAAGATGATTGCCAGATGTCGATGCGTCTCCGCAGTACATGTTCAGCTAGCTCGAGGGCCCGTTATAAATCTTAAGATTTAGTCAACTAAAGTCCTTCAAACAGGCAAACAGTCTTTGTCCCAACTACGGGAAAATAGGGGAGACCCATTTTTCAACGAGCGGCGTCTCCCACTAGCATCTTTCCCTCGAGGACGGCTAACATCTTTTTCTAACCACCGATATGGAGATTGACCAATTAGCAGCAACGCTAATTTCCCTTACTTTCTGAACGAAGGCTTTTCTCGACGAATCCGATGATCTCGTGTCCTTAGACACACCCCATTATAGTTTTCCTCTGTGGCATCATCGGGACGGAAAAGTCATTCCCGCTCGCGATCTCACCGATGAAAAAGCGTAGCCCCTTACGACCGGTGAATATTACGCGTCCGACTTAGATTTTGTGAGTACGTTCATCTATCATCCCGTCGACCGCGGATTCGTTATTGAACCTAGGATGATTGTCATTAGTTTCTCGAGCATCTAATTACCACGGTTACTTGTCCGGTTCTATGATAATCGTATTTGTACTAGCCAATGTCTTCTCTATTGCATAATGACGACGTGTAATCCAAACGAAGATTCGTTTCACGCCCCTAACCCTAATTGTAATGTAAACCCGTCATATATATATGTCGGAGATGAAAGGAAAACCAGAGCCTTCCCTTTGCAATTTTGGGAAAATCTTCTAATGCTTTAGCCTAGATTTTATCATAGCTGTAATTAAGCAATTGTTGTCATTTGTAATTGTCCGATATTTGTGATAGCGAAAGTGGGTTCGAGGTGACAACTGGTCGCCGAACGTAGCCACGGTCACGGGATAAACGTTTTGCCTGACGAAGGTGTGGATCGGTTGTATTGTTCTCCCTAGAAATCACACAGAATTGTACTTTAAAGATGTCGATATAATGGGACACACGTATTAGGAATCAATCTCCAAACAGAAACTGCCTAGTACCGGCGTTTGGATCTTTCTCGATGTTTCCAAAGAGTATACAACAAACTTTTGACAGAAATTGCCTAGCAACAACGATTGGAACTTTCTCGATGTCTCCAGCGAGCATATAACAAACAAATGCAGTCGTATAGCGAAAAAGATTTTCATCAGATATTCATTCGTGTGATCGCCTTGGAAAGTGATACATCGAGCAATTTACCGAGTGTCTCAGCAATCGTATTTTTGTGTTTAAAAATCATTCTACGCATAGAACAGAGTTATCCCGTTGACCGTGGATTCGTTTGAACCCAGGAACATTGTTAATAGTGTTAATTAAATTCATTATTCGTAAAATCTATTAATTGTTAATCTCAATATTCGTTAAATTTATTATTCGTAAAACATATTATTCGTTACTCTTATTATTCGTTAAACTTATTATTCTTTAATCTAATCGTTAGTTAAACTTATCGTTTGATAATCTTATCATTCATTAAACTCAGTATTCATAATATTTTGTAAAATCTTGTATATTCGCGTAAATATATTCTCTGTTGTGTAAAACGATGGCTAATTCAATCGAAGAATCGTTGTCACGCCGGGCGACTCTCTGCCTGGCCCAGGTCACACACCGCGCGCCAGACGGACACCAGATGTCCGCTCTTCCGTACGGCGTACCCTCAATAGCCTTAAGCACCCGTCATACACCCGAGTCACTTGCCTGCTAAAGTCCTTCAGACCCAACAAATGTCTTTTCTAAATCAGTTTCCAAAGACTATTGTTTACTACGGCTTGACACGGGAAAGTTAGCTTTTCTCACGTACGATGCTTCCTACCAGCAACTTTCTATCGAGGGCGGTTAAGGCCCTTCTTCGTCCTCCAACCTTCGTTTGTCCAATCCGAGGCAATGTATACTGGCCTCACTTCCTGACCTAAAATGTCATGAAGAAATCCGATGATCCCGTGCGCTAGACACACCCATCACTAGCTTTCCTCCGACACAGCATCGTCACTCAACTTCACTTCTTCTACATCGTTGGAAAAGTCAACTACCAAGTAGTAACGCTAATGCCTATCGGGGCAGTCTAAGCATAACGCGAGAGTCGGTCTCGGTATTGTCGAGCATACATTTCCTCTGCTAAATATCTTATAGTGCTACGTCCACTAATACATTAAATCCAATTATAAGAGCTCTGCTCTAACGTACATATCTATCTTATCTTCGTACGATAAGTGATTATCTATCTATCTATGCTCATCAGTGTAATCTAAGTGTTGGAAATATATAATTAATAATTCTGTGAATCATAGTGTTATACAAACTCAATCACCCCTATTATCTCAACGGAAATCAGGGCATCGATCAAGTCGTGGTGTCGATTGTTATAATCGTAACGGTAATTTACGACTCCCGTTGACGTCTCTCCTAGCGACTACGTCTCCCCGCGATTGGTCGAACAAACAATCGTTACGCGCCTTAAATTCTAATTTTAACCCGATTAAATTTCGGGCTTACATTAGAATTAAAGTTGGGGGCGTGACACGAATCTTCATTTGGATTACACATTGTCGTTATGCAATAGAGAAGACATTGACTGGTGCAAATGCGATTACCATAGGACCGGACAAGTAACCGTGGGAATTAGATACTCGAGAGACTAATGACAATGATACTAGGATCAATAAAGAATCCGCGGACAACGGGACGGTAGTCGTACGCACTCGCAAAAATCTAAGTCGGATTCTGTGTTAATATTCGCTGACCGTAAGGAGTAAATCCTTTTTGTCGATGAGACCGCAAGAGAGAACGACTTTCCGTCCCGGTGATACCTCAGAGGAAAACTATGATGGGGCGTGTCTAAGGACACGAGTTCATCGGATTCGTCGGGGATATCCTACGTTCGGAAAGTAAGGGAAATTGACGTTGCTGCTAATTGGCCAATCTCCATATCGGTAGTTAGTAAAGTATGCTAGACGCCCTTGAGGGAGGGTTGCTAGTGGGAGACGTCGTTCGTGGAAAAATAGGTCTCTCCTGTCTTCCCGTAACTGGGACAAAGACTCTGTATCTGTTGAAGGATTTTAGGTAACTAGATATTAGTGTTTATGACGGCCCTCGTGTTAGTCGATCACGTACTGTGGAGACGCGTCAACATCTGGTAAACATCCTGCCCGGAGAATAGGATCTGCGTGTGGCGAGCTACGGGACAGAAACCGTTGGAATGTTTACTGCCAAGTGCCGCTACGAATCTTTCTTTTAAGGAGTGCTATAGGATTACTCAATGCCTTTGTTAAATGGAGAGTTGGTCCCGGTGACCGCGGCCACGTTCGGCGACCAATTATCGAATTGAGCCCAAGCTCATTGTCACAAGACTTAAACAAATACAATTGGTTAGAATGACGGCAAATCGTTTAGTTAGAACTGTAGATTTTAATTACAATGTTTCTATGGATCTTCCCGAGGTTTCAGAGGGAAGGCACTGGTGTCACCTTATCTCCGACAAGTATAATTTTATAACGTATTACGTTAGATAGAATAACGTAATAACGTATTACGTTATATAGTATAACGTTATACCGATTTACCTTATATAGAATAACGTTATAACGCATGACGTTCCGCAGAATAACGTTATAACGTATAACGTTATATAGAATAACGTAATAACGCATTATGCTACATAGTATAACGTTATAACGTATTACGCTTTATAGTAGAATTTTACAACGTATTACGTTATACAGAACAACGTAATAACGTATTATGTTATATAGTATAACGTTATATCGTATCACGTTATATAGTATAACGTTATACCGTATTACATTATACAGAGTAACGTTATAACGCATGACGTTCCCCAGAATAACTTTATAACGTATTACGTTATATGGTATAACGTTATAACGTATTACGTTATATAGTATAATGCTATATGGTATAACTTTATACCGTATTACGTTTTATAGTATAACGTTATAACGTATTACGTTAGGCAGTGTAACATTATAACGTACTACGTTATAGAGTATATCGTTATAACTTATTACGCTATATAGTATAATTTTATAACGTATTACGTTTTATAGTATAACGTTATAACCTATTACGTTAGGCAGTGTAACATTATAACGTACTACGTTATAGAGTATATCGCTATAACTTATTACGCTATATAGTATAATTTTATAACGTATTACGTTTTATAGTATAACGTTATAACGTATTACGTTAGGCAGTGTAACATTATAACGTACTACGTTATAGAGTATATCGCTATAACTTATTACGCTATATAGTATAGTTCAATAACGTATTATGTTACACAGAGCAGCGTAATAACGTATTGCGTTATGTAGTATAACGTTATAACGTATTACATTTTATAGTAGAATTTTATAACGTATTACGTTATACAGAACAACGTAATAACGTATTACGTTATATAGTATAACGTTATAACGTATTACGTTATATAGTATAATTTTATAACGTATTACGTTTTATAGTATAACGTTATAACGTATTACGTTAAGCAGTGTAACATTATAACGTACTACGTTATAGAGTATATCGTTATAACTTATTACGCTATATAGTATAATTTTATAACG
>NW_022883708.1:0-15610 GCF_011952255.1 Bombus vosnesenskii
TTATAACGTATTACGTTATATAGTACAATGTTATACCGTATTACATTATATAGAGTAACGTTATAACGCATGACGTTCCACAGAATAACGTTGTAACGTATTACGACATATGGTTTAAAGTTATGAAGTATTACGTCTTAGAGAATAACGTTCTAACGTATTACGTTATACAGTATTATGTTATACCGTATTACATTATATATAGTAACGTTATAACGCACGACGTGCCACAGAATAACGTTATAACTTATTACGTTATTCAGTAGAACTTTATAACGTATTGCGTTATGAAGAATAACGTAATAAAGTATTACGTTATATAGTATAACGTTATGACGTATTACGTTATATAGTATAACGTTACATCGCATCACGTTATACAGTATAACGTTATAACGTATGACATTACATAGAATTAAGTTATAACGTATTACGTTATATGGTATAACGTTATAACGTATTACGTTATATAGTATAACGCTATATGGCATAACGTTATAATGTATTACGTTTTATAGTATAACTTTATATCGTATTATGTTAGATAGAATAACGTAATAACGTATTACGTTATATAGTATAACGTTATAACTTATTACGTTATTCAGTATAACTTTATAACGTATTACGTTATAAAGAATAACGTAATAACGTATGTTACGCCGCCTAAAACTTCCGCACGCCAGCCCGCGCGACCGGACAGCGGTTGCTGTCCTGCGTAACGTCACTTCGACCCTCAATAAACCTAAGGACCCACCATAACTTTCACTTGCCTGCATTGTTTCGCCATATGTATTCAATCCGTTGTCTTGAAGAATTTCTAAAGCTTAAAAATATGCTCGAAACACAGTCGGTTTTAGAGGTGTCCTTGGGTTTATTAGTCGCCTTTAAAAGACGGAGAAAGCGGGTATGCACCCATTAGGAAAATCCGAATAGCCCTGTAATAAAACAAGCTAGGTTTTTCTCACGCGCACAGTCATCTACGCACCACGATGGTAGGAGATTCCCTACTGATCCCTTCGAGCAGTAGTGCAGGTCATGACCAATCGACACCGCGGATCGCTACCCTCACTTTTCCTAACGAAAGTGGGATCAACGAATGCGCGTTCTTTAGGCACAGGGGCACACCCACACCGAACTTTTCTTCCGTATTAAAAAAAAGAGCGACAGACAGTCTACCAACTAACGCCTAACGCAGCAGTCTACACATAGCGCGAGAGTTGCATACTTCACGCACATCTTTTGTCGGTTCTCGGTGTTGTCGAACATACATCTTCCCTCCTAAACATATCACAGTGCTAAGTCCATTGACACATTAATTTCCATTATAAGAGCCCTGCTCTAGCGTACATGTCTATCGCATCTTCGTGCGACAAGTTGTTAACTATTTATTTCTCTACGTCAGTGTAACTAAGTGTTGGAAATATATACTTTATAATACTGTGAATACCAGTGTTATACAAATTCAATCACCCCTTATTATCTCAACGGAAATCAGGGGATCGATCAATTCGTGGTGTCGATTGTTATAATCGTAACGGGGATTTACGACCCCCGTTGACGTCTATCCTCGCGATTACGTCTCCCCGCGATTGGTCGAAATTACAACGTATTACGTTATATAGTATAACGTTATAACGTATTACGTTATATAGTATAACGTTATAATGTATTACGTTATATAGTATAACGTTACACCGTATTACGGTACACAGTATAACGTTATAACGTATGACATTACATAGAATTAAGTTATAACGTTTTACGTTATATGTATAACGTTATAACGTATTACGTTATATAGTATAATGCTATATGGTATAACTTTATAACGTATTACGTTTTATAGTATAACGTTATAACCTATTACGTTAGGCAGTGTAACATTATAACGTACTACGTTATAGAGTATATCGCTATAACTTATTACGCTATATAGTATAGTTCAATAACGTATTATGTTACACAGAGCAGCGTAATAACGTATTGCGTTATGTAGTATAACGTTATAACGTATTACGTTTTATAGTAGAATTTTATAACGTATTACGTTATACAGAACAACGTAATAACGTATTACGTTATATAGTATAACGTTATAACGTATTACGTTATATAGTATAATTTTATAACGTATTACGTTATATAGTACAATGTTATACCGTATTACATTATATAGAGTAACGTTATAACGCATGACGTCCGCAGAATAACGTTATAACTGATTACGTTATTCAGTATAACTTTATAACGTATTACGTTAGGCAGTGTAACATTATAACGTACTACGTTATAGAGTATATCGTTATAACTTACTACGCTATATAGTATAATTTTATAACGTATTACGCTGTACAGAACAACGTAATAACGCATTACGTTATATAGTATAACGCTATAACGTATTACGTTCTGTAGTATAACGCTATATGGTATAACGTTATAACTTATTACGTTTTATAATACAACTTCATATCGTATTATGTTAGGTAGTATAACGTTACACCGTATTACGTTATACAGTATAACGTTATAACGTATGACATTACATAGAATTAAGTTATAACGTATTACGTTATATAGTATAACGTTATAACGTATTACGTTTTATAGTATAATTTTATAACGTTATACCGTATTACATTATATAGAGGAACGTTATAACGCATGACGTTCCACAGAATAACGTTGTAACGTATTACGACATATGGTTTAAAGTTATGAAGTATTACGTCTTAGAGAATAACGTTCTAACGTATTACGTTATATAGTATAATGTTATACCGTATTACATTATATAGAGTAACGTTATAACGCACGACGTGCCGCAGAATAACGTTATAACTTATTACGTTATTCACTATAACTTTATAACGTATTGCGTTATGAAGAATAACGTAATAAAGTATTACGTTATATAGTATAACGTTATGACGTATTACGTTATATGGTATAATGTTAGAACGTATTACGTTATATAGTATAATGCTATATGGTATAACGTTATAACGTATTACGTTTTATATTATAACGTTATGACGTATTACGTTAGGCAGTGTAACATTATAACGTACTACGTTATAGAGTATATCTCTATAACTTATTACGCTATATAGTATAGTTCAATAACGTATTATGTTACACAGAACAGCGTAATAACGTATTACGTTATGTAGTATAACGTTATAACGTATTACGTTATATAGTAGAATTTTATAACGTATTACGTTATACAGAACAACGTAATAACGTATTACGTTATATAGTATAATTTTATAACGTATTACGTTATATAGTACAATGTTATACCGTATTACATTATATAGAGTAACGTTATAACGCATGACGTGCCGCAGAATAACGTTATAACTTATTACGTTATTCACTATAACTTTATAACGTATTGCGTTATGAAGAATAACGTAATAAAGTATTCCGTTATATAGTATAACGTTATAACGTATTACGTTATATAGTATAATTTTATAACGTATTACGTTATATAGTACAATGTTATACCGTATTACATTATATAGAGTAACGTTATAACGCATGACGTCCGCAGAATAACGTTATAACTGATTACGTTATTCAGTATAACTTTATAACGTATTACGTTAGGCAGTGTAACATTATAACGTACTACGTTATAGAGTATATCGTTATAATTTACTACGCTATATAGTATAATTTTATAACGTATTACGTTATACAGAACAACGTAATAACGCATTACGTTATATAGTATAACGCTATAACGTATTACGTTCTGTAGTATAACGCTATATGGTATAACGTTATAACTTATTACGTTTTATAATACAACTTCATATCGTATTATGTTAGGTAGAATAACGTTACACCGTATTACGTTATACAGTATAACGTTATAACGTATGACATTACATAGAATTAAGTTATAACGTATTACGTTATATTGTATAACGTTATAACGTATTACGTTTTATAGTATAATTTTATAACGTATTACGTTATATAGGTATAACGTTATACCGTATTACATTATATAGAGGAACGTTGTAACGCATGACGTTCCACAGAATAACGTTGTAACGTATTACGACATATGGTTTAAAGTTATGAAGTATTACGTCTTAGAGAATAACGTTCTAACGTATTACGTTATACAGTATTATGTTATACCGTATTACATTATATAGAGTAACGTTATAACGCACGACGTGCCACAGAATAACGTTATAACTTATTACGTTATTCAGTATAACTTTATAACGTATTGCGTTATGAAGAATAACGTAATAAAGTATTACGTTATATAGTATAACGTTATGACGTATTACGTTATATAGTATAACGTTACATCGTATCACGTTATACAGTATAACGTTATAACGTATGACATTACATAGAATTAAGTTATAACGTATTACGTTATATGGTATAACGTTATAACGTATTACGTTATATAGTATAACGCTATATGGTATAACGTTATAATGTATTACGTTTTATAGTATAACTTTATATCGTATTATGTTAGATAGAATAACGTAATAACGTATTACGTTATATAGTATAACGTTATAACTTATTACGTTATTCAGTATAACTTTATAACGTATTACGTTATAAAGAATAACGTAATAACGTATGTTACGCCGCCTAAAACATCCGCACGCCAGCCCGCGCGACCGGACAGCGGTTGCTGTCCTGCGTAACGTCACTTCGACCCTCAATAAACCTAAGGACTCACCATAACTTTCACTTCCCTGCATTGTTTCGCCATATGTATTCAATCCGTTGTCTTGAAGAATTTCTAAAGCTTAAAAATATGCTCGAAACACAGTCGGTTTTAGAGGTGTCCTTGGGTTTATTAGTCGCCTTTAAAACACGGAGAAAGCGGGTATGCACCCATTAGGAAAATCCGAATAGCCCTGTAATAAAACAAGCTAGGTTTTTCTCACGCGCACAGTCATCTACGCACCACGATGGTAGGAGATTCCCTACTCATCCCTTCGAGCAGTAGTGCAGGTCATGACCAATCGACACCGCGGATCGCTACCCTCACTTTTCCTAACGAAAGTGGGATCAACGAATGCGCGTTCTTTAGGCACAGGGGCACACCCACACCGAACTTTTCTTCCGTATTAAAAAAAAGAGCGACAGACAGTCTACCAACTAACGCCTAACGCAGCAGTCTACACATAGCGCGAGAGTTGCATACTTCACGCACATCTTTTGTCGGTTCTCGGTGTTGTCGAACATACATCTTCTCTCCTAAACATATCACAGTGCTAAGTCCATTGACACATTAATTTCCATTATAAGAGCCCTGCTCTAGCGTACATGTCTATCGCATCTTCGTGCGACAAGTTGTTAACTATTTATTTCTCTACGTCAGTGTAACTAAGTGTTGGAAATATATACTTTATAATACTGTGAATCCCAGTGTTATACAAATTCAATCACCCCTTATTATCTCAACGGAAATCAGGGGATCGATCAATTCGTGGTGTCGATTGTTATAATCGTAACGGGGATTTACGACCCCCGTTGACGTCTATCCTCGCGATTACGTCTCCCCGCGATTGGTCGAAATTACAACGTATTACGTTATATAGTATAACGTTATAACGTATTACGTTATATAGTATAACGCTATATGGTATAACGTTATAACGTATTACGTTTTATAGTATAACTTTATAACGTATTACGTTATAAAGAATAACGTAATAACGTATTCCGTTATATAGTATAACGTTATAACTTATTACGTTATTCAGTATAACTTTATAACGTATTACGTTATAAAGATTAACGTAATAACGTGTTGCGGAATATAGTATAACGTTATAACGTATTGCGTTATATAGTATAATTTTATAACGTATACGTTGGATAGAATAACGTAATAACGTATTACATTATAGAGTATAACATTACACCGTATTACGTAATACAGTATAACGTTATAACTTATGACATTACTTAGAATTAAGTTATAACGTATTACGTTATATAGTATAACGCTATAACGTATTACGTTTTATAGTATAATTTTATAACGTATTACGTTATATAGGCATAACGTTATACCGTATTACATTATATAGAGTCGCGTTATAACGCATGACGTTCCGCAGAATAACTTTATAACGTATTACGTTATAAAGTATTACGTTATATAGTATAACGTTATAACTTATTACGCTATATAGTATAATTTTATAACGTATTACGTTATACAGAACAACGTAATAACGTATTACGTTATATAGTATAACGTTATAACGTATTACGTTATATAGTATAATTTTATAACGTATTACGTTATATAGGTATAACGTTATACCGTAATACATTATATAGAGGAAACGTTATAGCCCGTATTACGTTATAAAGAATGGGTAATAACGTACTACGTTAAAGAGTATAACGTTATAACGTGACAACGTAATAACGTATTACGTTTAAGGTATAATTTTTATAACTATTAGCACAGAGTAGGTATAACGTTATACCTGCATACATTATATAGAGAAATCGTTATAACGTATTACGTTATAAAGAATAACGTAATAACGTACGTTAAAAGAGTACATAACGTTACAGCGCATTACGCTATATGGTATAACGTTACACCGCATTACGTTATACACAGTATAACCTTATAATCCTTATGACATTACTTGTGAATTAAGTTATAACGTGAGGCCATTGTTATATAGTGTAACGTTAATACCCTTATTACGCTATATAGTAATTTTAGACGTATTACGTTATCAGAAAACGTGTAGCTAACGTATTACGTTATATAGTATAACGTTACAACGTATTACGTTATATAGTGTTGAAGTGGTTACCACTTCTAAGAAAACTCTACATCTGGTCTTTTTTAATTTTCTCAAGCACTGAAGCCATCGACAGCGTTTGGACAAAAGACTGCGGCGAAGTCAGGCCATAATCAGTAAACAGGCGACGTTGGCTTCGGGGTTTTTCAGTTATTAGGTAACACAGCTAGTTTGCGGATCTGGACCAGCTCAAATTGTATTTTTACTTATTACACTTCTATTTAAATATATTTTCTACCTTACAATTTATCCACGTGTTTTCTCTGTTTACACACCGAACAACCTCAACAATACGCTATTGATTATTTCCTGTAAATGAAGAATTTTAATATAATGTACAAAATATATAAAATTTGGCATTAAAATTGTCGCACATATATTTAAAAATTAATTGGATTAAAGAATTTTTCAAAATTTCTGAGAATGTAAGGCCAACGTAAGATTTTACACGGAACCAGTTTCCATTTTCGCGCGTAAGACTACGTCATAAAGACAGAGGAGGGGGTATAGACAGCGGACTTCAGACGCGCAGCGTAGACTTCCCTTAGTCATCTTACGACTGTGCTGTGAGGAGGGTGTTTTGCTCGGTGGTTTCAAAACCTTTGTGTGCAGTTGTGTGAATCTCTTCTGTATTGTTCTACAACAAACAGGAGCCGGATACAGGTTGGTATACTTTTTACTTACTCAATAATTAGGTGAAATAATTGAGAAAGCATGGCGAGGACAAAGAAGGGACTCTCGAAAACTAACGCCGACAAGCCAGAAACTGAACGGTTACGAACTTGGATTGACGAAGTTCGCCGCAAAAGATCAAAGTGTCGCCGAAAGCGCAGACGCGATTTACGGATTGAAGCAATGCTGACGTGCGCTCTTTCCAAAGCTAAAAATGATTTACGCATCCGGCGATTATCAGCAGCTTCCAAATGGCAGAAATATAAAAAACAATGCTTGAAGAAGAAGGTATATTATACAAATTATGAGCTCTACAATGGTGAGGACACGGAAAATTCGGGATCGTCACAACAGAATCCCCGGGAGGAGCCATCGTGTCCTGAATTGGGCAGTTTAGACGATGTCGTGCCTAAGTTGGCAGAAATAAAAGTAACGTTACAACGCTGAAGTAGCGGGAAAAATGCAAGCGATCAGGTTTGGAAGACCCAACTGTGACAAGAGGATTTCTCGCAACGTTTTATCTACCTAATGCGTAGAGATTTCAACAACTATATGGAATCTCGAGCGATTACGGAGCACCGTGTATTACGTCGGTGCTGCAAGAATAGAAATTGCATTACTATCTTGATGTATATATGGATACTTTCTGTTTGCAGTCTCACCGTTCGAGATGGCATTGGGACAAGCGGAGGGAGTTGGTGTTCGCAACGATGCTGAAGCGTACTGCACGCTCGGGGACCCCATGTTCTCCAGTCTCTGCGCCTTTCGTTGGCTTAGTTTATATATTATATTGTATGCATTGGTTTGGTAACATACGTAATAATGAGCGTTCGAAGTATGTTCGAAGAGTGTTTGATCCGATATTTTTTATTTTCAGAAATATATACTTTGCATGTCTTATAGTTTAAAGAAAATTTGTATAGTACATTTTAGCTTGTGGATTTAGTAGTATCGTTTCTAATATTCGCTCCATTATTCTGTACGTCAAGATTTTGTATATTTGCTTAATGTTGATTAACAGTTTTGTAGACTTTAAGAAATGAAATGAAATTAATAAAATTTGGAAAATGTTTACAATTTTTCTGCAATCTTCTAGTTCATATTAATGGTAAAAGTGCTTTTCTGCCCCGCATACTACACATAACAAATTTCTGTCGCAGGCAAGAGACCCGTACATGAACCCAGGCTGTTGGCGGTCATCGGCAACATTATTTGGCCTGTCTGTGTATGAGATAAGGAGCGACGAGAGAGGATTGGGACGGCATAAGGAAGGGGGGAAATGTGTTTCTTTTTAGAAAATCGTGCATGAAGTTTTCTGGCTGACGAATGGGTTGCACCATGATCAAGTTGTACATAAACGTATCATCTCTCCGCGCTTCCGTATCTCGAACATCCAAGCATCAACTAATTCGAAAATCGTCTGACGCGCGAAACTCATAGGCTTATTGTGACGTACTACAGCAAATTGTAGCAAATCTTATTTGGTGGGCTCTAATACCTTTCGTACGTTATCTGGGCAAATGTGTTTTCTCATGCCCGGGGAAGTTTTTTCATAGCTTGTACCACCAGGTTGTATGCGAGTTGTCGAAGCACACAAGACAAGCCTCCGGTGAATATCAATAAGGAGAGACAGCGCTAGGGGTAATGGCCCCTCCTAACGCCAATTCAATAGTCAGGAAACATTAGGACTGGCTAGAACTAGAGAACGAGTGAAGGGGGTGCAACTGAAGTTAATTCATTAGAGAATCCTGGAGCACCTCTGTCATACGCGTCGGGCGGTCATCGTGGAGTTTTAGTCGGTAAGAGTCCGACACTACTCTGCTGTTACGCAATTACTGCAACAGCGGAGGGTCCATGAGGATTTCTCCACGTAAAAAAAAAAAAAAAAAAAGAAAAAAAAGGTTGTATGTTAGTTACTCTGGCTTATCAATATGCTCTGTTCAAAGTTTACCAAGCTGAACACTGTCACAGGCCTCTATCTTCCTTAATAAGAGCTGTAGGGGATCGAATAATGAGACTACCAAAATGTGTACTCGTTAGTGTATTTAAAACAGATCTTCTCGCGAAACGATATTTATACAGACGTTTAGTCACAGTTTATACTGAATCGTTTGCGCTCACGTTCGTTTATTCATAATCGTCAGAAGAAGGTCAAAAGATACAAATTCGTCTTGTTTTACGGTTACATGTAGCGGCGCCATTATTTTGCTGGAGTTCATAATTCCTTACAATACCTCTAAATATTCCGAAGCAAAACAACAACTTGGTTTGAAGCAAATTCTAACTCTTGTGCCGCTACAGAGCTTTTTAAGGTATGGAGTAAATTGAATGCATCTTTGTTGAGTCTAGATGATCCAGAATGGCGAACCACCGCAAGTAGAGCAACTAATCGAAATACTAGACATGCACATATACGTAATATGTTTAACATGGATAGGAAATTGTTTTGAAATTTAACAATCATTGCAATAATTACGTCGGTTCGGAAGTCGTATTACTAGATACCTATTGTAATATCGTAAAGTAATTCGAATTAGAAATCAGTTGAAAATAGAAAAACCGTGTACGTCGTGTTTCTGTGCTTCGTTTACATTTAAGAGTGCCTACGTGACTAAAGGCACGTAGTTGGTAGTTCTTCCATAGGTATGAGGGAAACAATAGACAACGTTAGAAGAAGGACGGTTTCGCTACGCAAGGCGAATCGAAAAGTGTGCGTGTTGCGAGAATCAGAGCTAATTGAGTCGTCGAAGAGCAGAGTCGTTAGAGGTATCGAGTCGTCGAAGAGTAGAGTCGTGAGAATTGATAGAGTTGTTAGAGAGAGAGAGAGAGAGTGTGTGTGTGTGTTAGATTCGTTGTGACGAGAGTGGTAAAATAACTGTAAAGTTATTTGATATAGATGCGAGTATTGCATTTAGTTTCCGTTAAATAAATATCGTTTCCCGTCCAATTTATATTTGTATATTCAATTTAATATTAATAAATTGTAAGTAATCGGGAAAAGATTTCTATCCTTATTTTCCGATTTTACATTATTTTCACAGATTTCAATTCACCTATTCATTGATTGATATTAGGACAAATGAGGAACTTCGCATCTAATTAGATTAACAAATAAAATGTATTGTTCCTGATAAATGGTATGCAGAATAGTATAGGAAATAGAAGACCGGTTTATATTACCGTTCAAGTGACTGATAGTAGGAAAGCAGTGATGGAACATGAGGCAACGTAATATAAAATTGAATCCCTGAGTATAGCATGCAGATAATATTTTGAGTGTTGACGGAGGACAAAATTATGCACATTCCTTTTTCAATTCCGAGGAAATACATCAACGATGAGTCAGTTGTCAAAACACGATGGAAATTGCTCATTGTCAATTGAACAAGTTTGATATAATTACGAAAGCTTAAGATTTAACTTGAAATTTTTTTGAAGAAATTTATTTTTATTATACCTGATGTCAAGCGCGGTATTAAGTATCATGCTTTTATAACTATTGTTTTAAATATTTTCGTGTTGAAATAATGTCGTTTGGGTGTCTGTTTTGTACTGGAGGAGTACCCGAAATAATTATACTCGTCGCGTACAGCTAAACAGCTACAGGCAGTTGTTTGTATTCCTGGAACGCGTTGGATTCGTGTTTGCATGGTACGTTGATTGGAATGACTTAGAGGTGGGCTACTGGGGGTGCGAGTAATTATGTTTCAGCCAGGATTGGATAGAGAACGCGTTTCTAATGGTCTCTAGAAAAGGTTTCTAATTGGATCGTTATAGATGTCGAATCCTTTCTGCTAAATACGTTTTTGGGAGACATTAAGTTCATAAAGGTCATATTTTTAAAGAGGAGGGGAGAGGTGGTGTTACGACCGTTCGCGGAGAGACGCGGTCGCGAGGAAAACGCGTCAGCGAGAGGCGTAACTTCTCGCTACGATTCGGTGAATCGACGCCGCGAAGTAGTCGTTCCCCTGTTTCGTTTAGGATAACAGAGGTGGTTGATATGAATATGACACAGTAGTAAGTTATATTTCACCGTTTATTCCACAACTTATAACGAGGATAGTTACACTGGTGCGTATGTACGAGATGAGAGAGTGACTGAGTGATCTGCGGGTGTGTATACCCGCTCGAAGGATGCAAAAACAGTACTCTTGGAAGACGATGCTGTCTCGGAGGAGAGCTAAGGATGAGTGTGTCTAGCGCACGGGACCATCGGATTGGTTGGTGCCGATGTTATTTAGGAGAGTGAGGGAATAGGCTTCGTTTTTAATTGGTTAAACGAAGGGCCTTAACCGCCCTCGAGAGAAAGTGGTTAGTAGGAGGAAAGTTGCAGCGTACGTGACAAAAACTGGCTTTCCCTTGTTAAGCCGTGGTAGACAATAGTCGCTAGAAGTTCTTCCGGACCAGATGTTTGTTTCGTTTGGAGGACCTTTTCTAGGAAATCTATGTGATTTATGGAAGGTCCTTGAAATCATGGAAGATGCGCTGGGAGTGTCCGAAGACATCTGGTTGCCATATTGCCAGCGGTGTGTGGCCTCGGCTAGGTAGTGTTACGCGACGTAACATACTCCCCCCGTTGAGAGGGTACCGATCAAAAGTTCTGTAAAGGTAGAGTTAATTGGAGCTGCCGTCCAACTCCATGTTGATTGTTGATGACCCGTATTCTGCTGGATGAGCTTGGCTTGATGGTAGGACGAGCTGCGTGGCACCTCGATCCAAGGTGCTCCTTGCGGTGTGAACCACAGCCGTCCGGATGATGCTGTCGTCCTCAGGGTGAACCTGGCGATGCGGCTGAAGGCCCGTTGTCTGGATGGCATGTTGTCTCCCTTGTAGTCTAGATCGCCGCCTTCCTCGTCGATGCCGAGCGATTTCCAGGTGAAATTCACGACCCAAGAAGTGTCGTGAATCTTGCTTCTGGAAGTCTCGTTAAACACCTCGGCCCAGGAAGTATCGTCGAAGGGAACGTCGGTGGGGCTTGGTGAAGATTCATCAAGCGCGGTGCGGCGGTTTGAGGTTGATTGGGAGGCTGGACTCCCCCCGATGACCCGCTCGAATCGCATTCTCTTAGGGATGACCCTCGGTGGAGAATGACCGTTGGATGTCGTGACCGCGACTTGCCGTGTGCATGGTAGCGTTCCTTATGATTCCCTCAGCTCCTGAAGTGGTGTTTGGTCGGGTGGATACTCTGCCAACTGGATGCCGGCATGGTAAGGCTGTCCTGAAATCACGCTCCCGTAAATTCGTTAGTGCGTCACTTATTGGGAAGTGACCGGGAATGAGGATAGGGAGATCACTCGGATTGGGTGATACGGGATGGCGAATTTGAAGGGTTGAGAATCTATTGTATCTGCCGGCCGTTGAGAAAACTTGTGCCCCTCTTCTTGGGTTCGTCGGACTGCCATGGGGTCCGAATTTTCAGCAACTCCCTGTTAGCCTTGACGGAGTTGGTGCCGTTGTCTGTGATGATTTTCGCGCAGTATCCTCGCCGGGAGCTGAATCGGCGTGGAGCGGCTAGAAATGCGCAGGTTGTTATTTAATTCTTCCTCGTCTTCGATTGGTGTTTGGGCGATGAGCTTCGGTCGGTGCCTTTGTTCCACGATGCTTGAGATTCATGTGGAGGATGAGATTTTCGGTCTTTTGGAGTCGACTGGGTAGATCTCCGCGAAAATTCGGTTGTGCGTCTCGATCGATGTGTAAAGCGCTGTTGCGATGATCCAGGTGGAGATCGTCCATTAGAGAATCGGTTGTGCGGCGAACGACCGCCCGACGATCGATCTCCAGACGACCGACCGCTCGTTGACCGACCGCTGGAATACCGATCGCTTGAATACCGATCGCTTGAGGCCCGATCGCTTGAAACCCGTGGACTGACCTGAGTGAGCGCTCGGTGTAAATATGTGTGATGGCGTTGCCCGCACATGTGACATGAACCGGATGTGCATTGGGTGAGTGAATGCCCTTTGCCTAAGCAATTTATACAGAGCGATGCCCGTTTTACAACTTCGAGGCGTTTTGTAGCCGATTTGGCCTTAAAAACCTTGCAATATCTGAGTTCGTGAGATCCCTTGCAGGTCGGACACATCCACATCCAATCTGTAATGTGTGTTCGTTCATGCCGTACGTTTTGTCGGTGACGAGTGTGTTGGTGGGTATCCCCCTTTCTCATTGGTGTTGGAGCGTTCGTTTGATCGCCGTTTGTCCTTGTTTGCAAGAAGTCTATTAAGTGCTTGTATGACGGTAATTTCTTGTCGGGTAAGGTGCGTTGCCATTTGCGAATGATGGCTGGGGGTAGCTTCCATGTGAGTAATTTGAGAAGAACGGTGTCGGATGTGATTGGGTCACCGAGGTTCTCTAACGCTTGGATATTTATCTTGACCGTCTCGAGAAAGTCGTCTATGGCTTCGGGTGTCTCCTTAACTATTTTCGGATAGTCGAAAAGCAAGTCTAAGTGGCGCATGCAGATTTGACGGTGGCAGTCGAATTTTTCCTTAAGTACGTCAACGGCGATTGCATAGTTTGACTCGGTGATGGCTAGCGATTGTATACTTCGCGCGGCCCTCCCAGTCAAGGCTGATCGGAGGTGATAGAATTTTTGGACTGGTGTTAGTTGTTCGTTTTGATCTATCGTTGACGAGAAGGAATCGTAAAATGCCTGCCAATTCTCGAGCGTGCCATCAAAGGTGGGTATTCGAATCTCCGGTAGTTTAAGCGAAGCAGACTCGCGACCGGCAGCTGATTCGCCGTTTGTCGATTGTGACGTCGTAGTTAGTCGTAGGTTGCTCAGTTGAGTAGTTAATCGGAGTTCTAGTCTCTCGTACTCGTCGGCTATTTCAAAGCCGCGCGCGGACTCCTCCTCGTCGATGCTTACGATTTCATTTTGAATGGCGCGGAGCTCCGTTTCGTATGTGTCCAGACGAGTTTTGATTTGAATTAGCTCGTTCTCTCGCGGACAGCCGGATTGTTCGATTTCATCCAGTTTTTTCGATAAGCGTGTAAAGTGGCCGATGCAATAACTCCGGCGTCGACGCAAGGCGGTAAGCTCGTTTCCGGTGGCCATTATTTGTTAGATAATTGAGAGTGGAATGGTTATAACTTACTTCTGTTGAAGATTGTCCAGTTGCGGCAGGAGGTTGCGTGGTTGCGTTTTAACCACCGAATTATACCTCTTCAAGGGTGACGATCCTTGACGTTAGTGACCTCGCTGGGGGGGTAACGCTTCCGGTGCTGGTTATGTTGGATTCACGTGGCACTGTATGATAGTGGGTGTCACTGGTATGCGCTTTTCACTTGACGCGTGATGCGGCTTTGAGGATCGAATGATTCGACCGGTTACGTGTCCACACTTATCACTTGTCACTGAATCCGGCTCGAAGGACCAAATGTTACGACCGTTCGCGGAGAGACGCGGTCGCGAGGAAAACGCGTCAGCGAGAGGCGTAACTTCTCGCTACGATTCGGTGAATCGACGCCGCGAAGTAGTCGTTCCCCTGTTTCGTTTAGGATAACAGAGGTGGTTGATTTGAATATGACATAGTAGTAAGTTATATTTCACCGTTTATTCCACAACTTATAACGAGGATAGTTACACTGGTGCGTATGTACGCGATGAGTGAGTGACTGAGTGATCTGCGGGTGTGTATACCCGCTCGAAGGATGTTGACCGTTCGAAGGATGCAAAAACAGTACTCTTGGAAGACGATGCTGTCTCGGAGGAGAGCTAAGGATGAGTGTGTCTAGCGCACGGGACCATCGGATTGGTTGGTGCCGATGTTATTTAGGAGAGTGAGGAAATAGGCTTCGTTTTTAATTGGTTAAACGAAGGGCCTTAACCGCCCTTGAGAGAAAGTGGTTAGTGGGAGGAAAGTTGCAACGTACGTGACAAAAACTGACTTTCCCTTGTTAAGCCGTGGTAGACAATAGTCTCTAGAAGTTCTTCCGGACCAGATGTTTGTTTCGTTTGGAGGACCTTTTCTAGGAAATCTATGTGATTTATGGAAGGTCCTTGAAATCATGGAAGATGCGCTGGGAGTATCCGAAGACATCTGGTTGCCATATTGCCAGCGGTGTGTGGCCTCGGCTAGGTAGTGTTACGCGACGTAACA